>NC_042978.1:28269821-28524821 GCF_901001165.1 Salmo trutta | reverse complement strand
GCTCTGCCCCTGATGGCACCCATTTTGAGCCAAGAGAGACAGAGAAGGGGAGAAGGGGAAAATAGAGGAGAAAAGTGAGCTAGAGACAAATGGGTCAAAACATTCATGTTGTGTAGAGTATTCCAGTAATGATGATGATGAAGAAGAAGATGATGATGATGTTGTAGGCTAGTCATTACAGTAAAGTAGTCAATGCTCATTGGTCTGAGTCCAGACCACACTGTGTATTGGTGTGGAGTAGTTTCTACTGCATTAGACCTGACACATTCAATCCCACGGTGCTCTAACTCCCCATGGGACTGTAACTGCTTAACTGCTGTGTAACAGCATGCTGTGTAGCAGCTCCCCCTGCACTGGACTGCACTACACTGCAGTGTACACAACATTTACAGGGGTTCAGGCTGACTACAAACATGTGTCAAGCCCCATCACCTTCACACAGCCTCCCTGATGCACCTTCCCATCCTAAAAGACTGCAGATAGAGAGTTCAAACAGGATCAGTCCTCTAGAGTTTTCTTTGTCATTGATTCTTACTCACGGTGTGTGTCACTATGTGCTTCTGTAAGTCTCATTAAGTAGCCAATCAGCCATGTCAGAAACGTAATGGAACATGAGGGGGTTGAGTCATCACAGATACAGTTCTATGTGTCTGCATCCACCAGATAATGGCCAGCTTAGAGGCCAATTATAACGTACATGTATCTATAAGAACATACCTAGAATTGTAACACTCTAAATGTTCCTCTTTTGTGGCTTAATTTTGACATATAGAACATCTCACCTTCATGATTGAGTCTAGATAATCTAGTAGAGTTTGCTGGGATGTTTATTAAAGCAGACCTGGGGTTAGAGGTCATGAGTATGATAATGAGGTGACAGTGAACAGAGACAACTCCCCCTCCAGCTACTGTGGGAACAGGCCTGACCGCTGACCCTGGCAGTAAGGCCCTCTGTGGTTGACTGTCTCTGTATCTCTGTGTCGCCTGATCACAAACACTCACCTTGGGCCTGATAGGCTGTGATGGATGGGACTCTGTGAGGACGAGGTCAGACAACTCAACCACTGACAGGAGGAAGTCACAGGACAGACCCCAGATAACTGTGTGGGTGTTGGATCACAGGAGGGTAGAGAGAGGAGGAGAGAATCATGAATGAATATGAATATGTATGGCTCTTGATTCACCCAAAGCTCGACAGACCTCCCCAAAATTATGCTCTCAGAAACACTAAACAGGCAGGAAGACAGTGTGTGTGTGTGTGTGTGTGTGTGTGTGTGTGTGTGTGTGTGTGTGTGTGTGTGTGTGTGTGTGTGACCCTGTTTATCTGTGTGTAATGTGTGTAAAAGCAAATGTGTGTATGCGCTTGTGTGTAATGTGTGCCTGTTTGGCCAGATGAAATGACATACAGTATCGGTCAGACTGGACTTGCAGGATTCAGAGCACAAGTCCCCTGGCTTAAGGAAAGGCATTGCTTAGCAACAAGTAGAGGTAGAACACAACAACAATGAAGAGGTTTCTGCTTTTATTCCACCTAGATGAGAATGAAAGGATGATAGGAAGTCTGTTATCATCATACTTAATGACATATACTTCTGTTGTTCAGTACTGTCCATCATCATCTCGATGTGTACAGTAACTCATGTGTGTGTGTGTGTGTGTGTGTGTGTGTGAGTGTGTGTGTGTATGTGTGTGTGTGTGCGTTGAGTGAGTGCATGCATGCATGCCTGTGTATTGCATGAGTGTTCAGTGGGCTTGTGTTTTCTTCAGCCTGCAGAGTCGCACTGCAGTAGCTCCTCTCTCCTCTGTCCTCTGTCCTCTGTCCTCTGTCCTCTCGCTCCTCTCTCCTCTCCGCATGCCTGGATGATATCGCTCCTCTTAATCTTCAAAGTGAGTCCTAACACTCAGGAAATGCCCCCCGCTTTGAGTTCCTCCTCTCTGTCAGACACAAGGCGGAGCTCCTGCACGGCGGCGTGCGTGGCGCGGTATGTTACATAAGCGAAGTGTGATGGAGGAGAGAGCTACACTAGCTAGCTAGTACATCTTATCTCTTTGATAAGCAGGGGGTAGAGATGCTTAAAGATGCTCCCATGATGCAGAGCTGATAAGCATGAGGAGTAGTTCAAAGAGGCAGAGCCACACATGGATGGTTATCACTGAGGATTACATTATAAAGAGGGACACCTTGTAAATGATGTCTCCCAGCATCTGCCTTGTCTCCCAATGATCTAGCCTGTGATTTCATAGTTAGTCTGTGTGACAGGGATTTCACAGTTAGATTGAGGGACAGAGATTTCACAGTTAGTCTGAGGGACAAGGATTTCACAGTTAGTCTGAGGGACAAGGATAAGCAAGCAGCTCCTACTGCACAGCTGTAGATTGCAGGATGCCACACGTGACAGAGGTGTGAGACTCTCACATATGGGCCTTTAATTACCAGGTCACAGTGAGGGGGACAGGTGTGGACGGTGGAGAGTGGAGATGTGTGTATGTGTGGCACTCCTATGATGTGCCTTGTCAAAATGGTCTCCAACAACCCTCCAGGCCCTGCGGTGGGTGACCTTTTTAAGATGGCTGCTCTTCAAGAGCTGTAAACAGCTTGTTGGCTGGTGTCCCTTTAACCTGTTGGTTGCTGCTGCTAGGAATGCTGGGTAATGGAGACAGGATATGGGAGGATCGGAGAAATGAGAGGAAAGGAGAGGAAATGAGTGAAGCAGCAGCCAGCTAAACAAGAGCCATCCCACCCTTTCAGTCGAGAGAGAAACAGAGAGAGAGAGAGAGAAACAGACAGACAGACAGACAGACAGACAGACAGACAGACAGACAGACAGACAGACAGACAGACAGACAGACAGACAGACAGACAGACAGACAGACAGACAGACAGACAGACAGACAGACAGACAGACAGACAGACAGACAGACAGACAGACAGACAGAGACCCAGTGAGGGTGTTTTTACTGCCTGTGTGGAGAGTTTTTTAAAGGCTCTTTGACAAACTCACACTGATGGATTCCAGTGATGCGGTCTGCCTTTAAATAGAATCCCATTCACATGATATTTACTCCCAGTCATCTGAGCAAATGATTCTGTTTTTATTTTATCTTACAAATGCATTCCGGAGTACTATACTGGCTTTGTAAAATAACAACAACAGAGAGTCAAAGTAACCGCTGGTCTCTTTGTGTAGCTAGTGTACATGTCTGTGTGTCTAGGATACATAGGCTGAGATTTGTGATTCTGGGAAAGGAAGGCGAAAGTCACTGGAGTTAATTAGGAGGGGGTCTGTTTCACATTTGGTAGAGGAGACAGCATGGAAGGCCTCGTAAAGCAGATGAAAGACTGGGGGCGGGGTCAGAACGAGACTTTATTTTGCCAAAGAGAGACGTGGGGAGAGTGAGAGAGACTGACTTTTGTCTTACTTTAATGAGACATTCTCATTATGCTAAAAACACAACATCAGCCCCATCTCCACATTATTCTCAGAGTGAGAGAGAGAGAGAGAGAGAGAGAGAGGGAGAGAGAGAGAGAAAAGTCCAGAGAGAGAGGAAGAGTGAGAGAGAAAGGAATAGAGAGAGACAGAGAGGTTTCTTTAGGCTACAGGATACCAGAGGCATCAGAAAGACTTTGTGGTGCCAGGACTTCAAATTCATGTGGAGATGGAGACGCAATAACAAGGCAGATCTGAGGAGAGAAACAGAAAGGGAGGTAACAGTGGGGGTGAGAACCCTATAGGTTAAAGAGAAGAAGAGTTCAGAGAGTACACCAGAAGAGAAAGGGATAGAACAGAAGAAAAGACTGCAGCACATCATAATTCTGAACAGACCATCACAGATACAGATTACACTACCTGGGGGTATCTCTCTGTGTGTGTGTGTGTGTGTGTGTGTGTGTGTGTGTGTGTGTGTGTGTGTGTGTGTGTGTGTGTGTGTGTGTGTGTTAAATCATGTCATACAGATGCTAATGGTCTAAGTCTCAGCAGAAGAAGAAATAGTGGATATTCTATCACTAACTCCTGTAGTTTGATTGACTGATCAGCATGCAGACAGAATCCAATCCACTATCACTAACTCCTGTAGTTTGATTAATGACTGATCAGCATGCAGACAGAATCCAATCCACTATCACTAACTCCTGTAGTTGGATTAATGACTGATCAGCATGCAGACAGAATCCAATCCACTATCACTAACTCCTGTAGTTTGATTAATGACTGATCAGCATGCAGGCAGAATCCAATCCACTATCACTAACTCCTGTAGTTTGATTAATGACTGATCAGCATGCAGACAGAATCCAATCCACTATCACTAACCCCTGTAGTTTGATTAATGACTGATCAGCATGCAGACAGAATCCAATCCACTATCACTAACCCCTGTAGTTTGATTAATGACTGATCAGCATGCAGACAGAATCCAATTTAGTTTAGAATCCCAGTTTGGGGAATTTACTTTCAGCAGCAGAATGTACAGCAAGGGAAAAAAGTATTTGATCCCCTGCTGATTTTGTACATTTGCCCACTGACAAAGAAATTATAGAATTTTAATGGTAGGTTTATTTGAACAGTGAGAGACAGAATAACAACAAAAAAATCCAGAAAAAACGCATGTCAAAAATGTTATAAATTGATTTGCATATTAATGAGGGAAATAAGTATTTGACCCCCTCTCAATCAGAAAGATTTCTGGCTCCCAGGTGTCTTTTATACAGGTAACGAGCTGAGATTAGGAGCACACTCTTAAAGGGAGTGCTCCTAATCTCAGCTTGTTACCTGTATAAAAGACACCTGTCCACAGAAGCAATCAATCAATGGCCAAGACCAAAGAGCTCTCCAAGGATGTCAGGGACAAGATTGTAGACCTACACAAGGCTGGAATGGGCTACGAGACCATCGCCAAGCAGCTTGGTGAGAAGGTGACAACAGTTAGTGCGATTATTCGCAAATGGATGAAACACAAAATAACTGTCAATCTCCCTCGGCCTGGGGCTCCATGCAAGATCTCACCTCGTGGAGTTGCAATGATCATGAGAACGGTGAGGAATCAGCCCAGAACTACACGGGAGGATCTTGTCAATGATCTCACGGCAGCTGGGACCATAGTCACCGAGAAAAGAATTGGTAACACACTCCGCCGTGAAGGACTGAAATCCTGCAGCGCCCGCAAGGTCCCCCTGCTCAAGAAAGCACATATACATGCCTGTCTAAAGTTTGCCAATGAACATCTGGATGATTCAGAGGACAACTGGGTGAAAGTGTTGTGGTCAGATGAGACCAAAATGGAGCTCTTTGGCATCAACTCAACTCGCCGTGTTTGGAGGAGGAGGAATGCTGCCTATGACCCCAAGAACACCATCCCCACCGTCAAACATGGAGGTGGAAACATTATGCTTTGGGGGTGTTTTTCTGCTAAGGGGACAGGACAACTTCACCGCATCAAAGGGACGATGGACGGGGCCATGTACCGTCAAATCTTGGGTGAGAACCTCCTTCCCTCAGCCAGGGCATTGAAAATGGGTCGCAGATGGGTATTCCAGCATGACAATGACCCAAAACACACGGCCAAGGCAACAAAGGAATGGCTCAAGAAGAAGCACATTAAGGTCCTGGAGTGGCCTAGCCAGTCTCCAGACCTTAATCCCATAGAAAATCTGCAGAGGGAGCTGAAGGTTCGAGTTGCCAAACGTCAGCCTCGAAACCTTATTGACTTGGAGAAGATCTGCAAAGAGGAGTGGGACAAAATCCCTCCTGAGATGTGTGCAAAGCTGGTGGCCAACTACAAGAAACGTCTGACCTCTGTGATTGCCAACAAGGGTTTTGCCACCAAGTCCTAAGTCATGTTTTGCAGAGGGGTCAAATACTTATTTCCCTCATTAAAATGCAAATCAATTTCTAAAAATTTTGACATTTACATTTACCAGACGCTCTTATCCAGAGCAACTTACAGTAGTGAATGCATACATTTCATACATTTTTTTTTTCTGTGCTGGCCCCCCGTGGGAATCGAACCCACAACCCTGGTGTTGCAAACACCATGCTCTACCAACTGAGCTACACATGCATTTTTCTGGATTTTTTTGTTGTTATTCTGTCTCTCACTGTTCAAATAAACCTACCATTAAAATTATAGACTGATCATTTCTTTGTCAGTGGGAAAATGTACAAAATCAGCAGGAGATCTGTCAAGCCCTGACCTGAGAGAGCCGTTTTTCTTTGTTTGATTAGGTCAGGGTGTGATATGGGGTGGGCATTCTATGTCATATATTTCTTTGTGTTTGGCCGAGTATGGTTCCTAATCAGAGGCAGCTGTCTATCGTTGTCTCTGATTGGGAATCATACTTAGGCAGCCCTTTTTCCCACCTTCAGTTGTGGGATCTTGTTTTTGTACAGCTCTGTGTAAGCCTGCGGAATGTAACGTTCGTTTTCCTTTTCGTTATTTTGTTTAGTGTTCTGAGTTAAATAAAAGTAAACATGAGCACTTACCACGCTGCACCTTGGTCTCCTCCTTACAACGATCGTTACAGGATTAAATACTTTTTTCCCTCACTGTACTTTAAGACACTTAAGGAAGATCCTAGAGATTGAGTGGCCGGACACCCCCAGGCACACAGACACAGTTAGTCGATACATACAGACAGACAGTCTGTAGAGGACGAAAAATTCCGAAAGTTAAACTGGGGTGACACAGGAGAGTCCTGCAAGGGAAACAAGCTCTCTGAAGCATTTCATATCAGAGTATCAGAGAATCTGTGTGTGTAGGCACACACACATGCATGAACACACGCACACACACAGTGCTGAAGCATTGCAGATAAGTCTCAAACACTCCTCAGAATCAGAAGAAGCTGGTACCCATAGAGATACTGTAAGGAATGACGCTGGAGAAGAGAGGTATGGGGAGTTGACATTTAATTAGGAACGGACATGCAACAGGACAGGAACAGCGTCAGAACTGGGAAACACAAAGACAGACGACAAACAATGCAGCAGCGGGGAACAGAGCTGGGGAACTGACAAATATAGGGGAGGTAATAAACATGTGGTTGAGTGAGTCCAGGTGAGTCCAATATCGCTGAAGCGCGTGACGAGGGAAGGCAGGTGTGCATAAATGATGGTGGTGCGGAGTGCATAATGCAGGGCGGGGAAGAGCGGGAGCAGGCGTGACAGATACATTAAATCGAAATATATTTAATTCTATGCTGATACCAGTGATCCAGGGAGATCAAATGATATATCAGCATGTACGGTATACACCCTCCCCAATACACACACACACACACACACACACACACACACACACACACACACACACACACACACACACACACACACACACACACACACACACACACACACGCACACACACACAGCCAGGTAGTATAATCTTTAGCTGTGATTTCTAATGTGCTATGCACATACAGCCCCCTACAGGGATATATTGGCTGAGCACCAGGGCTGTGTGGTGGTCCAGGGGCTAGATCAGAGGTCACATACTGAGCCTGTCCTCAGCAGACCTATCCTCAGCAGACCTGTCCTCAGCAGACCTGTCCTCAGCAGACCTGTCCTCAGCAGACGTCCATCTCTGACATCTTTGAAGAGAGATCGTATATCATGGGGAGTCCCTCCCTCCATGTCAAACAAAGACCTTGTTACCTTACCCAGGGCCATCATTCCTGTGTGTGTGTGTGTGTGTGTGTGTGTGTGTGTGTGTGTGTGTGTGTGTGTGTGTGTGTGTGTGTGTGTGTGTGTGTGTGTGTGTGTGTGTGTGTGTGTGTGTGTGTGTGTGTGTGTGTGTGTGTGCTTTAACGCGAGCATGTCTATGTGCTTAATTTGTTCGAGAGATTAAAAGACAGGAATGTAACGTGTTTTTTTTACTGTTTTGGGATAAGTTTTGTTTTTGAGAAACTGTTATACCTGACAATCTCAAATGGAGCTTGAACTGCACAGCTGTCACAGAACGTTGTTTGAAAGTGCACATTTTCCCACCAGATTGTCTCTCATCATTTTGTTTTGGAAACAAATCTCTTATTTCCCTTTTATTGAGCGTACAACTCTGACAGCTGTCAAAACTTTCTCTTCTTTTGTTTATTAAATCCTTGAGTCTTCCTCTGTATCATATTCAGACCTTAACTTTGAGCCTCATGCCAAAGTTTCCATGCTTCTCCGATTTTTTACAATCATTCCACACATTGGTTGTCTGACTGAACTATTCCTGTGTGCTGTATACTCCCCTTACCTGATCCCTATCTTACCCTAGAGTGTCTGTTTAATAGGGGCATTACAGAAGATGAAGTAATGCTAACGTTATTCATAGATCTATTTTCAGCTTGTAACATGGGGTGCTCTATGACACACAGCTGTAATTCCTCAGGAAGGAACCATGCTCTGATTGTTGTGATGCAGATAGAGGACAGGGTTGGCCATCCTCCTCTCAATTACATGGTTAACTGCCTCGCTCTCTACTTTCTCTTTTTCCATAATTTGCTCAGTCCATTCCTCTCTCTTTTTCTCTTCCTATCTTAATGTTCTTCCTCGCCCTCTCTCCTCCTCCTTCCCTTTCTCTCTCTATCTCTCTCAATTCAATTTAAATTTAAGGATTTTATTGGCATGGGAAATGTATGTTTACATTGCCAAAGCAAGTGAAAAAGATAATAAACAAAAGTGAAATAAACCAAAAAAAGTTAGCAGTAAATATTACACTCACAAAAGTTCCAAAAGAATAAAGACATTTCAAATGTCCTATTATGTATATACAGTGTTGTAATGATGTACAAATAGTTAAAGTACAAAAGGGAAAATAAATAAACATAAATATAGGTTGTATTTAAAATGGTGTTTGTTTTTCACTGGTTACTCTTTTCTTGTGGCAACAGGTCACACATCTTTCTGCTGTGATGGCACACTGTGGTATTTCACCCAATAGATATGGGAGTTTATCCTAATTTGATTTGTTTTCGAATTCTTTGTGTATCTGTGTAATCTGAGGGAAATATGTGTCTCTAATATGGTCATACATTTGGCAGGAGGTTAGGAAGTGCAGCTCAGTTTACACCTCATTTTGTGGGAAGAGAGCACATGTTATTTTAGGTGGTTGTAAAATTTAACAGCTCTTTTCTGGATTTTGATAATTGGCAGGTATCGGCCTAATTCTGCTCTGCATGCATTATTTGGTGTTTTACGTTGTACACAGAGGATATTTTTGCAGAATTCTGCACGCAGAGTCTCAATTTGGTGTTTGTCCCATTTTGTGAATTCTTGGTTGGTGAGCGGACCCCAGACCTCACAAGCATAAAGGGCAATGGGTTTTATAACTGATTCAAGTATTTTTAGCCAGATCCTAATTGGTATGTCGAATTTTATGTTCCTTTTGATGGCATAGAAGGCCCTTCTAGCCTTGTCTCTCAGATCGTTCACAGCTTTGTGGAAGTTACCTATGGCTCTGATGTTTAGGCCGAGGTATGTATACTTTTTTGTGTGCTCCTTGGCAACGGTGTCTAGATGGAATTTGTATTCGTGGTCCTGGCGACTGGACCTTTATTGGAACATCATTCAATTTTGCAAAAGATCTAGGTGCTGCTGTAGGTCCTCCTTGGTTGGGGACAGAAGCACCAGATCATCAGTAAACAGTAGACATTTGACTTCAGATTGTAGCGTGAGGCCGGGTGCTGCAGACTGTGCCCTCGCCCATTCGTTGATATATATGTTGAAGAGGGTGGGGCTTAAGCTGCATCCCCCTCTCACCCCCCAGCCCTGTGGAAAGAAAAGTGTGTGTTTTTTGCCCATTTTAACTGCACACTTGTTGTTTGTGTACATGGATTTTATAATAATGTATGTTTTTCCCCCAACACCACTTTCCATCAATTTGTATAGCAGGCCCTTGTGCCAAATTGAGTGGAAAGCTTTTTTGAAATCAACTAAGAATGAGAAGACTTTGCCTTTGTTTTGATTTGTTTGTTTGTCAATTAGGGTGTGCAGGGAGAATACGTGGTCTGTCGTATGTTAATTTAGTAAAAAGACAATTTGACATTTGCTCAGTACATTGTTTTTGCTGAGGAAATGTATGAGTCTGCTGTTAATGATAATGCAGAGGATTTTCCCAAGGTTGCTGTTGACGCATATCCCACGGTAGTTATTGGGGTCAAATTAGTCCTTGGTTCCAAATATTTAGGAAGATGCCAGAGCTGAGGATGATGTTAAAGAGTTTAAGTATAGCCAACTGGAATTTGTGGTCTACATATTTTATCATTTAATGTAGGATACCATCAACCCCACAGGCCTTTTTGGGTTGGAGGGTTTGTATTTTGTCCTGTTGTTTATTCAATGTAATTGGAGAATCGAGTGGGTTCCGGTAGTCTTTAATAGTTCATTCTAAGATTTATATTTGATCATGTATATGTTTTTTCTGTTTGTTCCTTGTTATAAAGCCACCATGACTGGTCTGCCGGCGTAACCATCCGAGGGGGTTTCAACAAGCTCTCCCATTGCGATGTCCGCCCAAGGCCCATCTGTTAGCCTGCTGCTAGCCCCGGCCCGCTAGCTGTCTGAATCGCCGGGCCTCCGGCTTGCCTAGCTACTCACTGGACCATATGATCACTCGGCTACACATGCCTCTCCCTAATGTCAATATGCCTTGTCTATTGCTGTTTTGGTTAGTCATTTTTGTCTTATTTCACTGTAGAGCCTCCAGCACTGCTCAATATGTCTTAGCTAGCCCTTATGTTCAACCTCCCGCACATGCGGTGACGCAAATGGCTTAAATGGTGCCTCTAGAGACAAAACCTCTCTCATCGTCACTCAATCCCTAGGCTTGCTTCCACTGTACTCACATCCTACCATACCCTTGTCTGTACATTATGCCTTGAATCTATTCTTCCCTGCCCAGAAACCTGCTCTTTTTACTCTCTCTGTTCCGAACGCACTAGATGACCAGTTATTTAGCCTTTAGCCCTACTCTTAGCCTATCCCCCCTCTGTTCCTCTGGTGATGTAGAAGTTAACCCAGGCCCTGCAGCCCCCAGCATCACTTCCATTCCCCTTGCGCTCTCATTTGTTGACTTCTGTAACCGTAATAACCTTGGTTTCATGCATGTTAACATTAGAAGCCTCCTCCCTAAGTTTGTTTTATTCACAACTTTAGCACACTCGCCAACTGGGATGTCCTAGCCATGTCTGAATCCTTGCTTAGGAAGGCCACCAAAAATCCTGACATTTCCGACAAGATAGAACTGCCAAAGGGGGAGGAGTTGCAATCTACTGCAGAGATAGCCTGCAGAGTTCTGTTATACTATACCACTATACTGTTATACTATACTACTACTACTTTTAAAAATCCACCTTTCCAGAAACAAGTCTGTCACCATTGTCACTTGTTATAGACCATCTTCAGCCCGCAGCTGTGTCCTGGACACCATATGTGAATTGATCGCCCCCCATCTATCTTCACAGTTTGTACTGTTAGGTGACCTAAACTGGGACATGCTTAACACCACGGCATTCCTACAATCTAAGCTAGATACCCTCAAACTCACACAAATTATCAAGGAACCTACCAGGTACAACCCTAAATCCGTAACCATGGTCACCCTCTTAGATATCATCCTGACCAACTTGCCCTCTAAATACACCTCTTCTGTCTTCAACTAGGATCTCAGCGACCACTGCCTCATTGCCTGCATGCGTAATGGGTCCGCGTTCAAACGACCACCCCTCATCACTGTCAAACGCTCCCTAAAACACTTCAGTGAGTAGGCCTTTCTAATTGACCTGGCCCGGGTATCCTGGAAGGATATTGACCTCATCCCGTCAGTAGAGAATGCCTGGTTGCTCTTCAAAAGTGCTTTCCTCTCCATCTTAAATAAGCATGCCCCATTCAGTGACTAGCATCACTACTCTGGACGGTTCTGACCTAGAATATGTGGACAACTGCATATACGTAGGTGTCTGGTTGGACTGTAAACTCTCCTTCCAGACTCAAATTAAGGATCTCAAATCCAAAATTAAATCTAGAATCGGCTTCCTATTTCGCAACAAAGCCTCCTTCACTCATGCCGCCAAACACACCCTCGTAAAACTGACTATCCTATCGATCCTTGACTTCAGCGATGTCATTTACGAAATAGCCCCCAACACTCTACACAGCAAACTGGATGTAGTCTATCACAGTGCCATCCGTTTTGTCACCAAAGCCCCATATACAACCCACCACTACGACCTGTACGCTCTCGTTGGCTGGCCCTCACTACATATCTGTTGCCAAATCCACTGGCTCCAGGTCATCTATAAGTCTATGCTAGGTAAAGCCCCGCCTTATCTCAGCTCCCTGGTCACCACAGCAACATCGACCCGTAGCACGCACTCCAGCAGGTATATTGCACCAGTCATCCCCAAAGCCAACACTTCTTTTGGCCACTTTTCCTTCCAGTTCTCTGCTGCCAATGACTGGAACGAATTGCAAAAATCTCTGAAGCTGGAGTCTTATATCTCCCTCTCTAACTTTAAGCATCAGCTGTCAGAGCAGCTTACCGATCACTGTACTTGTACACAGCCAATCTGTAAATAGCACACCCGACTTCCTCATACCCATATTATTACTTACCCTCCTGCAACCCAGTATCTCTACTTGCACATCATCATCTGCACATCTATCACTCCAGTATTAATGCTAAATTGTAATTATTTTCGCCTCAATGGCCTATTTATTGCCTACCTCCCTGCTCTTCTACATTTGCACACACTGTACATAGATTATTCTATTTTTCTTTTCTTTTGTGTTATTGACTGATCGTTTGTTTATGTGTAACTCTGTGTTGTTTGTGTCGCACTGCTTTGCTTTATCTTGGCCAGGTCGCAGTTGTAAATGAGAACTTGTTCTCAACTGGCCTACCTGGTTAAACAAAGATGAAATAAAAAAATAAAAAAATATTTATTAAGCTTTATATAACAGAATTACCAAGAGATTGTCTTTTACTTTTTCTCCTTCAGATGTTGGTTCAGGCTGAACATTACTCACTCAGTTTTGTGTTGGATGGTATTTCCAGGTTCCGCTGTGTTTCTTCTGCAGTTTCTGCAGTTTCTGGTTTGTTAGTTTTTTTCTTGATAGTCCTTGGGAGTAATAGTCCATTTGTCAAGGCTATGGGTAACTGGTGAAAGGGGTCAGGCGCAGGAGAGCTGAGATGTGTGGACAAGGCATTTAATTCAAGAAGACACCAGTTTAAACACAATACAATGGTGCTGGATGTAAGGCTTGAGCATTGTGGGAGAAGAATCAGACGCAGGAAGCAGCGATATCGGGTAATGGCTTTTAATGAGCCCAACGGCGAAAACACAAGCCACCCCAAATAGCAATATGAGCGCACACAAAACAAAGTGCCCCAAACACAGGGGACAAACACAGTCGGCGCAAAAACACGCACTAGCGCAAAACACCAACAGCGTATACACAAGCAATACAAATGAGAAACAATCCCGCACAAAGAGCAGGCGGGCCAACTAGCTAATATAGCCCCGCTAATCAACCCAACTGAGGACAGGTGCAAACAATAACAGAAAGGGGGGGAAAACAAAAGGAATCAGTGGCAGCTAGTAGGCCGGTGACGACGACCGCCGAGCGCCACCCGAGCAGGAGGGGGCGCCACCTTCAGTGGGAGTCGTGACACTGGAAAAACACCAGTACCACGAAATAAACGGGCGTAATAATAAAACCCGGTAACAATAATACCAGCCGTCAGATACAGCCTTACAATAAAACAAACACGCACACAAACATGGGGGAAACCAGAGGGTTAAATAATCAACATGTTATGGGGGAATTTAAACCAGGTGTGTAAAAAACAAAGACAAAACAAATGGAAAATGAAAAGTAGATCATGATGGCTAGAAGGCCGGTGACGTCGACCGCCGAAAGCCGCTCGAACAAGGAGAGGGACCGACTCCGGCGGAAGTCGTGACACCATTCAGGTAATTTTGCCCAATATCAAGGTTTTAGGTATGGAATTGTGATTTGGATATAATGTTTTGATGTTGAGCTTAGTTTCCTGTATAAATTACTTGTGAAAATTCAAGGTCATCTACATTTATCCAACTCTAATTCTATATCTTTGCAGAAGAACTCAGGAGCCCATGCTCTCTGTGTCTCTCTCTCTTACTCTTACATTTCTCTCTCTCTCTCTCATTCTCTCTCTCTCTCTCTCTCGCTCTCTCCCCCTCCCTCCTTCAATCAATACTTCAAACTCAAGGGACTCGTCCCAAATGCCACGTGACATCATGACATTTGGAGAAGGAGGGTGACACTGCACCAGCCTTACAAACGTCTGCTACAGTAATGCTGCCAGCCACAGCCTGGAGGGCCTGAAGGAGGAGAGAGAGAGATGGAGGAATGTTAGTGTGGTGGAAAATGACAAAACGTGATAGCAAGAAGAGATGGAGAGACAGGAAAAGGGGAAAAGGAGGGATTGATAAAAACCCACTCGCTTGGGAACACTTGCTCTGTGTGAGTCATGCGTCTTATTGAGATAAAATCAAAAATATCAAGTAGAAATATAATTATGTATATTGTGGTATCATCAGTTCTGGAAAATTGAATGAAGGAAGAAACGACAAGGGAATCAAACACCTACTCTGCTTACATGGGATTGATTGACACCAGAGTGACTCTTTGTAAAGTCATAAAAAAAAGCCCATCAGAAGCTTGGCAGAGCCCACAAGGCCCCTCTCACAGTGTTGCCGTGGGTGACTGCCGAAATGACGTCACCACAAGAACTGAGCCTACATGTGATATTATGGTGTAACCATTATGGCATAATCCCTAGCCTGCTACAGCCATATCCCCACTGAGTGTAAACGGTTGATGCATCAGGCACCCCTGGGCCTGAGCCGAGTGGGCATCATCTGAGCAAAAGCCACAGTCACTGTACCCATGATGCCTTTGTGCCTCCAGCCTGGAGGAAGGTGATTGGCTCTGGGCTTCATGAATCTCTCACCTGGCACGCTCTGGCTCTGTCAGGCTGTTTCCGGCCTAAGTGTTCACAGAGGCCTGACTGTAATTGTGTTCAGTCATTAGTTGTATACATATATCTGGTAGTGAAGACATGGTGTCCTCCCCTCAGAGTTATTCAAGTGGAAACGTACAGAAACCAGTCCAGAATGATACAATGGAAGGAAGGATGATGAGAGAGAGAGATAGAGGGAGAGGCGGAAAGAGAAACAGAGAGAGGGAGTGAAAGAAAAATGAAGGGATGAATGAGAAAATGGAAGAGAGGAGAGATGGATTGGATGGATGGAGAGGAAGGGATTGTGAAATAGTGAAATAACAAACACAGGGAATGTTTCACTATCTCTCTTTCTGTGTATTACGTAAAGATCACATTCATAAAGATATTTAAGTAGCTGTCCAGTGTTTCCAGATTTCTATGAACAATGACCTAAAATGAATTACAATAGGAGTGAAATAATTTTCCTTCCAAAGAAATTGTAATTAAGAATGTTAAAAAGCAGGTTTTCTATGTTGGAATTTGGGGGGCATTCCCCAACAGCAGAATCGTGTGGGAGTATACCGGTCATTAAAAATAGACATGCGAGTAGACCGCTGATTGGCCAGCTCAGTCATTGAGGAAGGATAACACAATTCGCTATGAGGAAATTGTAAACATTTTTGAAATGGTCTTTTTTAGACACAAGTTTGAAGTGGGGTTTCTAAAGTGTTTTTTCTCCAATTTATTCTTTGGCCACAGATACGATTATAGGACAGGTCGTCAACATTATTTGGGTATGAACTTTTAAAAGGGAGATTTTCACTGGACTGTTACTTTAACACATTACCATGTTATTTATTGTACTCCCGCCTGCAGGAGAGCTCCTTGTGCTTTAGCTTACGAGCTAAACTAAATGTCACCATGATTGCACTATGATGGATCACTGGTGGAGCACAGCCAAGAGGAGAGCAGTGAGTGGGAGGGGTAATGATACACTACATGACCAAAAGTATGTGGACACCTCATCGAACATCTCATTCCAAAATCATAGGCATTAATATGGAGTTGGTCCCCCCTTTGCTGCTAGAACAGCCTCCACTCTTCTGTGAAGGGTTCCACTAGATGTTGGAACACTGTTGGGGGGACTTCCATTCAACCACAAGACCATTAGTGGGGTTGGGCACTAATATTGGGCGATTAGGCCTGACTCGCAGTCGACGTTCCAATTCATCCCAAAGTTTTTAGATGGGGTTGAGGTCAGGGTTCTGTGCAGGCAAGTCAAGTTCTTCAACACGATCCCGACAAACCATTTCTGTAAGGACTTCACTTTGTGCACTGGGGCATTGTCATGCTGAAACAGGAAAGGGCCTTCCACAAAATGGTGCCACAAAGTTGGAAGCAAAGAATCATCTAGAATGTCATTGTATGCTGTAGCGTTAAGATTTCCCTTCACTGGAACTAAGGGGTCCAGTTCGAGCCATGAAAAATAGCTCCAGACCATTATTCCTCACCACCAAACTTAACAGTTGACACTATGCATTGGGGCAGGTAGCGTTCTCTTGTTATCTGCCAAAGCCAGATTCGTCTGTCGGACTGCCAGATGGTGAAGCGTGATTCATCACTCCAAAGAACGCGTTTCCACTGCTCCAGAGTCCAATGTCGATGAGTTTCACACCACTCCAGCTAACGCTTGGCATTGTGCATGGTGATCTTAGGCTCGTGTGCGGCTGCTCGGCCATGGAAACCCATTTCATGAAGCTCCCGATGAACAGTTCTTGTGCTGACTTTGCTTCCAGAGGCATTTTGGAACTCGGTAGTGAGTGTCGCAACAAGGACAGACGATTTTAGCAGGGCAGAAATTTGACGAACTGACTTGTTGGAAACGTGGCATCCTGTGACAGTGCTACGTTGAAAGTCACCTAGCAATTCAGTAAGGCCATTCTACTGCCAATGTTTGTCTATGGAGATTGCATGGTTGTGTGCTCGATTTTATCCACCTGTCAGCAACTGGTGTGGCTGAAATAGTCGAATCCACGAATGAAGGGGTGTTCAAGTACTTTTGTATATATAGTGAATCACAGGAGGTTGGTGGCACCTTAATTGGGGAGGATGGGCTTGTGGTAATGACTGGAGCGGAATAGGTGGAATGGTATCAAAAACACCAAACATATGGTTTCCATCTGTTTGATGCCATTCCATTGGCTCCGTTTCAGCCATTAATATGAGCCGTCCTCCCCTTACCAGCCTTCACTGTAGTGTATGTGTATGTCATATACATTTTGTGGTATATGTGGGTACTGTATGAGCTTTGCTCAACTTTTACTATATCTATGTTCAAGGTGCTGCTATTTGCATAAAATAAATTGTATCCCAATAGGGTACCTGGAAAAGATGTTCCTAGAGATCAGTTATAGTTGAGCGTTTAAGAATACACAGTACGAGCAACTGAGGTCAAAGTTCTGCCAATCCTCAGTGTTCCTATCCACCCCTAAGTTCCTAGAAAGCACATCTAATTGGACCCAAGTGATACAGCCCTGATCTGGCCCGAAGTCTTGTTTGTTGTAGACTTGACCTCTATGTCTGGATAAAAAACAGTTGTGTCCCAAATGTTCCCATCTCATCCTGGTTGGGAAGGAAGTTTACAACCCGAGAACAATCCAAAGTTCTGAGTCGTTTTTGTGTGTATTTGTGCGTGTGTGTGTGTGTGCGTGTGTGCGTGTGCGTGCGCGTGCGTGTGTGTGTGTGCGTGTGCCTGCGTGTCTGTCAGTATGTAGGACTGAGCTATGAAAAGCCTTGTCAAACAGAGAGAGAAGGAGTCCCACCAACAGGGTAAGTTCGCTCATTTGCATAGAAAGGAAATACCATACATTTACAAAGCTGTTTGCAGATGTGTGTAGTATTTCTGAAAATGTGTGTAGTATTTGTGTAGATGTGGTTATTGTATTGCTTGTGGCAAATGTTTGATGTATATCTCTCATACATGAAAACGATGTGTTCTGTATCAGTGCGTCCATATGTGTTTTTGTGAGTGCACACATGTAAAGGATATGTCGGGGAGCTCCATTGCTTCCTGCCTCTATTTCTTTCAGAGAAGTTGTTACCATGGTAGGCATGTCTGTCTTTATGTTGCACATGCAATTTAGCATTAGAGTCACAATGGATGACTGTGCCGATGTCTCACTCTTGATTACTACTCACGCTCCACCACACTGTGAAATACCTTTTTAATACCCATAATTCCACAAGATTGCAGTCGATTCAGGACTGGAAAGGCCAGTGGCCACTCCAGGGTTGCCATTTTCAAAGCTGTTACCGAAGCAATTTCATTTCACTTCCGTCCAAAAACCTCCAATGAATTAGTAACCATGACAAAGGTATACTGGGAAAAATATATAAATAGCAAGACATTTAACTTCAATTAAATGTATGGACAACTGACAGACCTACGTCAAACCAAAGAGACTGATGGCAACTCAGTGCAACTTTGAACTGGCAGAAATCTATTCCCTCACCTAATCTCTCTTGCTCTATCGCTTTGTCTCATTAAGCATTAAGAATAGCTCAACTGCTTGTATATAGAGGCAGATCATTGTTCAATTAGCAGCGTACCTTTGTTGTACTTTTGCTTATACACACAGCAGTGCACGTGCTCTAAGAATAGATCAAGTGCTGTTAGAATAGTACACATGTTGTTAGAATAGTGCATGTGCTGTTAGAATAGTACACATGCTGTTAGAATAGTGCATGTGCTGTTAGAATAGTGCACATGTTGTTAGAATAGTGCATGTGCTGTTAGAATAGTACACATGCTGTTAGAATTGTGCATGTGCTGTTAGAATAGTGCACATGTTGTTAGAATAGTGCATGTGCTGTTAGAATAGCGCACGTGCTGTTAGAATAGTTCATGTGCTGTTAGAATAGTATACATGCTGTTAGAGTAGTGCATGTGTTTTTAGAATAGTGCATGTGCTGTTAGAATAGTACACATGCTGTTAGAATAGTGCACATGTTGTTAGAATAGTGCATGTGCTGTTAGAATAGTGCACGTGCTGTTAGAATAGTTCATGTGCTGTTAGAAGAGTACACATGCTGTTAGAGTAGTGCATGTGCTGTTAGAATAGTGCATCTGCTGCTAGAATAGTGCATATGCTGTTAGAATAGTTTACATGCTGCTAGAATAGTGCATATGCTGCTAGAATAGTGCATGTGCTGCTAGAATAGTGCATGTCTTGCTAGATTAGTGCATGTGCTGCTAGAGTAGTGCGTGTGCTGCTAGAATAGTGCATGTGCTGTTAGAATAGTGCATGTGCTGCTAGAATACTGCATATGCTGTTAGAATAGTGCACCGTGTAATGAAGACAGAATCAATTTGTTTATGGTTTTACTATACATAGTTGAGTAAGAACTGTTCAAAGTCCATACATGTTAAAATTAAGTGTGTGTTTGAAATGTTTCAATTTGACCTCATTGTACTGCACGTGTTGGTACATTCTACCCTTTATAATCTGTGAACAATGAAACAGTCCATTCTTCTAGACTAGTGTTGGCTTAGGGTCAAGGGCAATGCCATGATCACAGTGTTCACACTCTCCTGTCACTGCACCATTTTACACTTTTCTGTATTATTTAGGAGGACAAGTTTATGTGGAAGCATTTCACTGTTGTATTCAGCATTTCACTGTAAGGTCTACACCTGTTGTATTCGGCGCATGTGACAAATAATGTTTGATTTGATGTGTGAGTTCAGCACAGGAGGTTGGTGGCACATTAATAGGGGAGGACGGGCTCGTGGTAATGGCTGGAGCGGAAAAGGTGGAATGGTATCCAATAAATCAAACACATGGTTTCTAATGTGTTTGATGCCATTCCATTTGCTCCGTTCCAGCCTTTATTATGAGCCGTCCTCCCCACAGCAACTCCAATGGAGTTCAGCCTTCGCTTTTTATGTAACTTTGTGACTTTTAGTGTCTTAATGTCAAAATCTGTGATATATTCAAACTTAGAAGAAGACAAGTGAAGCGCTGTTAGCAAAGGCTCAATTTTAAGACTGATTTCAAAGGTAAGAATGTGTGCTAATTTGGAGTTTGAGTATATTTACCTTGATTTTAGGCAACATAGTAGTGTGTCTGCATGTGTATGCTTGCGTAGTTTTTCCACAAATAATCGAATTTCAAATGTCCATTAGTGCAGCTGAGCTATGTTAGTGCAGCTGAGGTATGTTAGTACCGGTGAGGTATTTTAGTACAGGTGATGGTATGTTAGTGCAGGTGAGGTATGTTAGTACAGGTGAGGTATGTTAGTACAGGTGAGGTATTTTAGTACAGGTGAGGTATGTTAGTACAGGTGATGGTATGTTAGTACAGGTGAGGTATTTTAGTACAGGTGAGGTATGTTAGTACAGGTGATGGTATGTTAGTACAGGTGAGGTATGTTAGTACAGGTGAGGTATTTTAGTACAGGTGATGGTATGTTAGTACAGGTGAGGTATTTTTGTACAGGTGAGGTATTTTAGTACAGGTGAGGTATGTTAGTACAGGTGAGGTATTTTAGTACAGGTGATGGTATGTTAGTACAGGTGAGGTATTTTAATACAGGTGAGGTATGTTAGTACAGGTGATGGTATGTTAGTACAGGTGATGGTATTTTAGTACAGGTGATGGTATGTTAGTGCAGGTGAGGTATGTTAGTACAGGTGAGGTATTTTAGTACAGGTGATGGTATGTTAGTGCAGGTGAGGTATGTTAGTACAGGTGAGGTATGTTAGTACAGGTGAGGTATTTTAGTACAGGTGATGGTATGTTAGTGCAGGTGAGGTATTTTAGTACAGGTGAGGTATGTTAGTACAGGTGATGGTATGTTAGTACAGGTGAGGTATTTTAGTACAGGTGATGGTATGTTAGTACAGGTGAGGTATTTTAGTACAGGTGATGGTATGTTAGTACAGGTGAGGTATTTTAGTACAGGTGATGGTATGTTAGTACAGGTGAGGTATTTTAGTACAGGTGATGGTATGTTAGTACAGGTGAGGTATGTTAGTACAGGTGAGGTATGTTAGTACAGGTGAGGTATTTTAGTACAGGTGAGGTATTTTAGTACAGGTGATGGTATGTTAGTGCAAGTGAGGTATGTTAGTACAGGTGAGGTATTTTAGTACAGGTGAGGTATTTTAGTACAGGTGATGGTATGTTAGTGCAAGTGAGGTATGTTAGTACAGGTGATGGTATGTTACAGTATGTGAGTTGAGGAAGCGTCCTTCAGTCTAACATGTGACATACAGACGTGTGATGAATACTCTGTCATGCCCCTCTTTGCCCCCTCCTATCTCCCCCATTTCTCACATTGGGCTGTGTCCCTCAGCTCGCTGGCCTTCCAGGCTGATGAATCACAGTCAGAGCTGACCTGCATGGCTGCTATCCATCATGACTTCCTTTTGCTGAGGTGCACGATGGGGTTCATAAATGCCGCTGCCGCACGCCCTCTCTGACACTCAAGGGTTTTGAAGTGCAAAGGAGTTCCCAGAATTCATTTCATTTGGATAGGGGACTATTAGAATAATGATGATAAACATTACTAATCCCTGTGCTCTTTGTGGCGGGTATTATCATCTGTGCCCTTTTCCATTGATCAGTTGTCCAGGGATTTATGAAGCGCATGCTGCAAAGTGGGGAGTTTATTTGTGGATCCACAGGCTGGCACAACATGGCTCTTGTTTCTTTGTATTTTCTTTTGTTAGATTACTTTTTTTTCTTCCTCTAAAATGTATCTCACCCTGACCCCTATATCCCCAGATGTCTCTTTCCCATTTCAATAGTTATTACTAGGAATGAATGGTAGTATCCTTGATTTGTTTTTATTGGCATTTAATCTTTGGTTCCTTTTTTCGGTTTTGGACTGTTGCATGTGTCTTAGTCTGTTTTATTGTGTATATGGTGCATGTCTGCATTTCTGCCTAGGTTGTACCATATGTAACCTGATTTGACTTATTGCACGGCCTTATGTAAATATTGAATTGGGCTAGCGTATGATGAGTTGTCCTGTTTCACATGTTGTGTGCAGTGCTCACATGCCTAGCCACCCCATGGCCTTCTAGTGGTATGTGCTCTGCCAGCCAAACATTAAAATTAGTAACCTTGACAGGAATCTGTAGTCTTTAGCTGCTTCACTAATTATCTTAGCTTTCTCTGAGAGAGAGAGAGAGAGAGAGAGAGAGAGAGAGAGAGTGTAAATTGTTTGGCTGCATTTAATCCCAGTTAATTTAGCCCTCAACCCATGGGATTGTGGGTCTTCATTAGGAATGAGGCTCCTCATTGATGTGTCTCAAAGTCAGAGGCTCATTAGAGAGAAACACTAAATCTCAGCACCCGCAGCAGCTCCTCTGGCAAGCACCAAGCAAGCAGCATCCTGATGACTCCAGCACTGGCTGGGCTGACCACTGTGTAATGATGTGGACTGGTCTGCTCGACTCAGAGTTTATGTCCACTGTTACTGTAGTTTATAGGCCTGTTAGTTAGTGTTTGCTGGAGTGGGACATATGAAATACACTCATACACATGTACAGTGTGTAGGTCTACCTATTTGCACATGAACAGCTGCAGACATACAGCTTGGGTTAGGGTGCAGTGCCAGTGACACCTTGAAATACAGAAAAAATGCAACCTTGATCAAGGGGAATTTTACCTCCTCATTGGCCTATGAAATAAACAAGGATGATTCAATACTGATACAAGATGTTTTCAGGTAGTCTCCCAGCTAAACCCAACTCTGCCTATCTTCAATAGCATGCTGTCTGCTGGGCTGTGCTTTATGATTGGTGGCTTAATGAGAGTAGCTCCAGAGCTCTGGGGGTTCAATGCTACTGTATGTTGGGGCTGTGCAATCTCAGTTTGGGATGTTGAATGTTACACAACTGTGTGTGTGTGTGTGTGTGTGTGTGTGTGTGTGTGTGTGTGTGTGTGTGTGTGTGTGTGTGTGTGTGTGTGTGTGTGTGTGTGTGTGTGTGTGTGTGTGTGTGTGTGTGTGTGTGTGCATGCTCACAGTCTGTGTCTATCTTAGTTATTTCTCTCAGTTTAAGCTTCAAAGTGGACTACTGGGGGATATATTAAATGACACCTTCACTGAACCAGCCAGACTGCATCATTACACCAACAGTAGAGGAACTTTTACTGCATACATAAAACATGTAGGGACACTGGAGACTTGAACAAATCTGTGTTTACAACAGAGGGATGAGATCAATAGTAAAGGAAACAGAGTCTGTTTGGCTGTGTGGTCAGAGACACGCTATTCCCTGCTTGCTCTAACTGTCCCTTTACATGTAACAGCCAAAATAAAGGAAACACCAACATAAAGTGTATTAATAGGGTTTGGGCCACCACGAGCCAGAACAGCTTTAATGCACCTTGGCATAAATTCTACAAGTGTCTGGAACTCTATTGGAGGGATGCGACACCCTTCTTCCACGAGAAATTCTATAATTTCGTGTTCTGTTGATGGTGGTGGAACACGCTCTCTGGTGTTCAATTGGGTTGAGATCTGGTGACTGAGACGGCCACGGCATATGGTTTACATTGTTTTCATGCTCATGAAACCATTCAGTGACCATTCGTACCCTGTGAATGGAGGCATTGTCATACTTTGGGGGCATAGCCAAGGTAGCCAAAATAATGGCCTGCCCAGTATTTTTATACATGACCCTAAGTACAATGGAATGTTAATTGCTTAATTAACTCAGGAACCACACCTGTGTGGAATCACCTGCTTACAATATACTTTGTATACCTGATTTACTCAAGTGTTTCCATTATTCTGGCAGTTACCTTTATAATCACTGTATTCTTCATCAAAATAACTGTCTCAAGATTTTCCTTCTTGTGAGAAGGAAAATATGTTACCGTGTTCTGTGGAGGTGCTCATGGTTTAATTAAAGAGATTCAGCATATGCCTAATGACCACAGAGTTTAATCATTCTGGTAGTAAAAATTACAAAAGATAATGGATTGAATTTGGTCTGTAAATAATTTCCTGCTCCAGCAGTTCCATGCCCATGTTTTATTGTATGTGGCTGTTAGATAGCTCTTGTTTTCCATCTTTCAATGCAATACACAGCACCCACATGACAAAAGGAGACATGCACTTTCACACACACACACACACACACACACACACACACACACACACACACACACACACACACACACACACACACACACACACACACACACACACACACACACACACACACACACAGCTCCCTGAGTGATTGTTGACATGTTTAAAGGACCATCCATCCATTCCCCAGAATTAGCTAGTAGAGGTGGAATTAGGACCAGGCCAAGGACCCAGTGTCATTGACTCGCTCTCTCCCTCACCCACCCCCCTCATCTCCCAATTGCTACTGTACGTGGTCTCTCTTAGGGCTTGTTCCAAATTAGACAGAATAACAAACAGACAGCCATCTTAGATGGAAACTTACTAGCTACATGTTAACCTCTTGTAGTTATGCCCCTTTTACACTTCAAACTTTCCTCAATTGTTTTGCAGTCTTAATATTGCGATGTGAAATGTTGAAGTTTGGTTCCAATTTGTTATCGCTAAGTGCCAGAGTTCTACAGATAAAAGCCAGTTTGTTACAACAAGAAAATGATCCTGCAGCAAAAACAGGAAATGTGAATTATTATGTGGATTATAATTAATGACATATTTTGTAGGGAGTGATACATTTTTCATAAGGGAATGTGTGGAAATTACAAACTTCAGAAGCCTTTTGAAACCTTAAATACAGTACAAGCGTGACATTTCCTGCATGTTCCCAGACTGGCGTATATTGGTTGAAGTTTTACTAAATTTTTCTTTGGCTCTACTTTGTATATCTCCCTCTCTCTCTTTGTGTCTGGTCTCTGTTTTTGCAGACTGTTGAATTTAAAATGTGATGTTCAGTATCTGCCTTTCGCTGTGTGTGTGTGCCTTACAGTGGATCCAGGATGCTGGTAGATAGAGCATAAAGACACTTTTATTTTTTATAATTAACCTTTATTTAACTAGGCACGTCAGTTAAGAAAAAATCATATTTACAATGATAGCCTAGGAACAGTGGGTTAACTTCCTTGTTCAGAACAACAGATTTTTTACCTTTTCAGCTCAAATCAAATGTATTTATAAAGTCCTTCTTACATCAGCTGATATCTCAAAGTGCTGTACAGAAACCCAGCCTAAAACCCAAAACAGCAAGCAATGCAGGTGTAGAAGCACGGTGGCTAGGAAAAACTCCCTATAAAGGCCAGAACCTAGGAAGAAACCTAGAGAGGAACCAGGCTATGAGGGGTGACCAGTCCTCTTCGGGCTGTGCCGTGTGGAGATTATAACAGAACATGGCCAAGATGTTCAAATGTTCATAGATGACCAGCAGGGTCAAATAATAATAATCACAGTGGTTGTCGAGGGTGCAAAAGGTCAGCACCTCAGGAGTAAATGTCAGTTGTCTTTTCATAGCCAATCATTCAGAGTATCTCTACCACTCCTGCTGTCTCTAGAGAGTTGAAAACAGCAGGTCTGGGACAGGTAGCACGTCCGGTGAACAGGTCAGGGTTCCATAGCCGCAGGCAGAACAGTTGAAACTGGAGCAGCAGCATGGCCAGGTGGACTGGGGACAGCAAGGAGTCATCAGGCCAGGTAGTCCTGAGGCATGGTCCTAGGGTTCAGGGCTTCCGAGAGAGAGAAAGAATTAGAGAGAGCATACTTAAGTTCACACAGGACACCGGATAAGACAGGAGAAATACTCCAGATATAACAGACTGACCCTAGCCCCCCGACACATAAACTACTGCAGCAGAAATATTTGATGCTGACACAGGAGGGGTCAGGAGACCCCTCAGCTCAGGGATTTTATCTAGAAACCTTTCGGTTACTGGCCCAATGCTCTAACCACTAGGCTACCTGCCACCCCAATGCCTTGCTGTTTCCAACTGAACAGTCTGGCATACCTCTACTGTAGAGCCAAGCTCAGGCTAGGGAGAGACAACAACCCGAACATGACATCATCTCTCTGAATCATCAGCCAGACACACTGTCTCATCTATCATTTTACACAGAAAACTGGATTATATCAAATCTGAAAAACTAGGTTTATATGATATTCTGAATTTACATGACCATGATTTACCATAAAGCGGGGGATTACATTTCAGTATTTTTAGCCCTGTGACCTTTGTTTACATGCGTATTTTCGAGTCTGTTTGTCGGTCTATCAGTGTTTGTGTGTGCTGTTTATGTATGACTGGTCTGTTTCTGTTAGTGTCTGGCCTAAACCCCCTCTCCCCCATTCTCCCCGCTTTTAGGGATGTTAACCTCCACATCTGCTCAATGTCAGACAGAGGGGGACTGAGGGAGGGTCGAGGAAGGGAAGGGTGAGGGGGGCAGAGCTCCAAGTGTCACTCTTGGCCTCATTGGTCTCATTTTACACACATCCATTAATCCCAGGCTCAATTCTCCCCATCACCGATCCCCATCATCCCACAATCTCTTTACTTGCTTATTCATCCTCCCCTTCCTCTCCTCCCTGACCAAGGAAGCTTTAAAGGCTCTACTTTCTGCACATTCTTTCCCTTCTCCCTCTCTCACTTGTTCATTCCTTTTCTTCTCTGACTCACACAGACAGTTTCATATTGCTTTACCACAGTGTCTCTCTCCCCTTCATTCTCTTCCTTATCCTGCCTCCTCTCATCTTTCTAATACTGACACTATTTATCTGGCTTGGCCTTGTTATTATCTGTCACATACACAAGTACAGTGAAATGCAGGATCGGTGGGTCCCCTGCGGGACGGTTGAGCTAACGTAGGCTAATGCGATTGGCATGAAGTTGTAAGTAACGAGAACATTTCCCAGGACATAGACATATCTGATATTGGCAGAAAGCTTACATTCTTGTTAATCTAACTGCACTGTCCAATTTACAGTAGCTATTACAGTGAACGAATACCATGCTATTGTTTGAGGAGAGTGCACAGTTTTGAACATGAAAAGTTATTAATAAACCAATTAGGCACATTTGGGCAGTCTTGATACAACATTTTGAACCGAAATGCAATGGTTCATTGGATCAGTCTAAAATGTTGCACATACCCTGCTGCCATCTAGTGGCCAAAATCTAAATTGCGCCTGGGCTGGAATAATACATTATGGCCTTTCTCTTGCATTTCAAAGACGATCGTAAAAAAATTGCTGTGTTATATTCTCCTACATTCCATTCACATTTCCAAAAACGTCAAAGTGTTTCCTTTCAAATGGTATCAAGAATATGCATATCCTTGCTTCATTGCCTGAGCTACATGCAGTTCGATTTTGGGTACGATCCTTAAGACGTTTTAACTTGCAAGCCCTACCCAACAGTGCAGTATTCAATATCAAAATAGTAGGCCTCCCAAGTGGTGCAGTGGTTTAAGGAACTGCATCGCAGTTCTAGCTGTGCCATTAGAGATTTTGGGTTCGAGTACAAGCTCTGTTGCAGCCAGCCGTGACCGGGAGACCCATGGGGTGGCGCAGAGTTGGTCCAGCGTCGTCTGGGTTAGGGGAGGGTTTGGCCAGCAGCGATGTCCTTGTCCCATCGTGCACTAGTGACTTCTGTGGTGGCCGGGTGCAGTGCATGCTGACACGGTTGCCAGGTGTGTGGTTTTTCCCCCAACACACTGGTGTGGCTGGCTTCCGGGTTTAGTGGGCATTGTGTCAAGAAGCAGTGCGGCTTGGTTGGGTTGTGTTTCGGAGGACGCATGGCTCTCGACCTTCGCCTCTCCCAAGTCCGTACGGGAGTTGCAGCGATGAGACAAGACTGTAACTACCAATTGGGAAGAAAAAGGGGTATATTAAAAAAAAATTATAATAATAATAAATAAATATCCAAATAGTGTAACTAATAAGAAAAAAAAGAAAATAAGTAGGAGAGGAAGTTATATACAGGGTCAGTTTCACTATCACATTTACAATGTGCAGGGATACTGGAGAATTTGAGGTAGGCAGGGATTAGGAGGATAAATAATAATAATAATAATATTAATAGTAAACCGTTTCTGGTATTTTGGTGTTTTATTAGGATCCCCATTAGCTGTTGCAAAAGCAGCAGTTACTCTTCCTGGGGTCCACACAGAACATGAAACATGACATAATACAGTACATTAATAGACAAGAACAGCTCAAGGACAGAACTACATAAATGTAAAAATGGCACACAGCATACATACTGTATCAATACATACACACAATATCTAGGTAACATAGGGGAGAGGCATATATGAAGCAGCATAAGCGGCAGGTGGGTGTGTGCATGGTGTGGAGTGTGTGTATGTAGGTGTAAGCATGTAGGTGCTAGCATGAGTGTCTGACTGTGGTAGTTGAATATATAAATGCTTATGGTAATATACTAATGGTAATATACAGTATACATGTAAACAGTAGTAATAGTGACCAGTAGCAGGCTAAATAGATACATACTAATGGTAATGACAATCAATAATCAATGAACAGCAGTGTAGTTGTGGTAATAAATCTAGTCAAATATCATTTTAGCAGCAGCATAGGTGTGAGAGGGAGCAGTAGTTAGCCATTTGATGTGATTTAATTTGAACAGTCTTATGGCCAGGGGATAGAGCTGTTTCGGAGTCTGTTGATCTGAGCCTTGCCGGATGGGAGCATGGAGAACAGTCCATGCTCCCATTTGGACATTTTTCTAGCCTTTCTCAGACACCGCCTGGCATGTACGTCCTGGATGGCTGGGAGCTCACCCCCAGCTATGCGCTGGGCCGTTCCAGTGATGAGCTGGGCCTTTCTAGCGATGCGCTGGGCCGTTTCAGTGATGTGCTGGGCCGTTCCAGTGATGAGCTGGGCCGTTTCAGTGATGTGCTGGGCCGTTCCAGTGATGAGCTGGGCCGTTTCAGTGATGTGCTGGGCCGTTCCAGTGATGAGCTGGGCCGTTCCAGCGATGTGCTGGGCCTTTCTAGCGATGCGCTGGGCCGTTCCAGCTATGTGCTGGGCCGTTCCAGTGATGCGCTAGGCCGTTCCAGCTATGTGCTGGGCCGTTCCAGTGATGCGCTAGGCCGTTCCAGCGATGTGCTGGGCCGTTCCAGTGATGAGCTGGGCCGTTCCAGTGATGAGCTGGGCCTTTCTAGCGATGCGCTGGGCCATTCCAGCTATATGCTAGGCCGTTTCAGTGATACACGGATTCTTCCAAACATTTCCCACATGATCGGACAGTGTTACTTTGGTGTTTTATTTTATCTTAACACCTGGTGCAGTAATGGTACATTCTGTGCTTGTGCTAGAGATATTAACAGTACTGCTCACAATATGGACCCCCCAGCATGACAAATATACATTGTCCAATAGTCCTGGAGAATAACCAAGACATCATGCACTGGCCGGATAAGGCTTCTGCTGGTCATCTATTCAGAGCTCCATAGCATCCTCCGCGTGATTATATGTATAAACTAGTGCTTTTATTTTTACATTTTTTACATTTTAGTCATTTTAGCAGACGTTCTTATCCAGAGCGACTTACAGTAGTGAATGCATACATTTCATACATTTTCTTTATTTTTCTTTCTTTTTTCTTTTTTTTGTACTGGCCCCCCTTGGGAATCAAACCCACAACCCTGGCGTTGCACACACCATGCTCTACCAACTGAGCCACAGGGAAGACTCGTCAAGAGCCATTTTAGTACGTCCTTGTACATCATTATCTTCTGACCAATCTCTGGTACATATGATGTCATATGCTATTCATTCTTTTACGTGCCTGTTTTCTGGGTCAATGTGCTGTGATGCCGTAAAGCCACACATAACTGGAAGGTCAGATGGATCAAGAGGATATGTGACCTCAAGCAGAGTGACACTGGCATTTGCGTGGAACAGTTGTTCTAGAACCAAACTGGAGCATAAAGATGTCACGGTTGATGGAAACACAAATAGTAATAACATGAGGAAGACAGTAGTATTATGTCAATATAGATGGTAGCACTGATATAACTATCAGAGTAATGTCACAATGGAAGTTAACATAGAACAAGCAGGGCTGTGTCACAATATAAGGTCACATAGAACAAGCAGTAATGTCACAATGGAAGGTAACACAGAACAAGCAGTGATGGCACAATGGAAGGTAACAGAACAAGCAGTGATGGCACAATGGAAGGTAACAGAACAAGCAGTGATGGCACAATGGAAGGTAACAGAACAAGCAGTGATGGCACAATGGAAGGTAACACAGAACAAGCAGTGATGGCACAATGGAAGGTAACAGAACAAGCAGTGATGGCACAATGGAAGGTAACAGAACAAGCAGTGATGACACAATGGAAGGTAACAGAACAAGCAGTGATGGCACAATGGAAGGTAACAGAACAAGCAGTGATGACACAATGGAGGGTAACAGAACAAGCAGTGATGGCACAATGGAAGGTAACAGAACAAGCAGTGATGGCACAATGGAAGGTAACAGAACAAGCAGTGATGACACAATGGAAGGTAACAGAACAAGCAGTGATGGCACAATGGAAGGTAACAGAACAAGCAGTGATGGCACAATGGAAGGTAACAGAACAAGCAGTGATGGCACAATGGAAGGTAACAGAACAAGCAGTGATGGCACAATGGAAGGTAACAGAACAAGCAGTGATGGCACAATGGAAGGTAACAGAACAAGCAGTGATGGCACAATGGAAGGTAACAGAACAAGCAGTGATGACACAATGGAGGGTAACAGAACAAGCAGTGATGGCACAATGGAAGGTAACAGAACAAGCAGTGATGGCACAATGGAAGGTAACAGAACAAGCAGTGATGACACAATGGAAGGTAACAGAACAAGCAGTGATGGCACAATGGAAGGTAACAGAACAAGCAGTGATGGCACAATGGAAGGTAACAGAACAAGCAGTGATGGCACAATGGAAGGTAACAGAACAAGCAGTGATGGCACAATGGAAGGTAACAGAACAAGCAGAGTGATGTAACAATGAAAGGTAACATAGCAAAGCAGTGTCCCCAGTTGATAGAGTGTGGTGCTTGCAATGCCAGGGTCGTGGGTTCAAACAAACTACAATATCTCAATACAGATTAAGATAAACCATTCAATTGGAGCTAGTGCAAAGTTTGACTGTATTCTAGCCTCCCACTTCTCCACCCACACTAACCAGAGGCAGCCATGCCCTAGTCTCTATGTGAATATCATACTGGAAGAAAACACTTATAAACATGTCAAAATTCCTTCCCAGTAAATATTACCCAGCGTCCCTGAGGAACTTAGCTCATGGAGAGATCTAAGGCTTTTTGAACGGGCGGCTAAGCGTTCACAGGAGGGTAGAGAGAGGAGGAGAGACTCATGAATATTTATAGCTCTTAATTCATCCAACGCTCGACAGACCTCCCCAAAATGATGCTCTCAGAAACACTAAACAGGAGCACAGCTCCCAGCTCTGGCTCCCAGGAGAATCTCAACTCTCTGTAGCATGTGTGTGTGTGTGTGTGTGTGTGTGTGTGTGTGTGTGTGTGTGTGTGTGTGTGTGTGTGTGTGTGTGTGTGTGTGTGTGTGTGTGTGTGTGTGTGTGTGTGTGTGTGTGTGTGTGTGTGTGTGATTATGTGACGATGTAGGCAGGATGGCTCCCTTTGTGATTGCCAGCCAGGTCACCCGGGATACAAGTCAGTAATCGACATCCATCCATGTCTGAGGACATTGCAAGTTCTAATCCAACGATAGAAAGTTGTTTTTTTAGATTTTTGTTTTAAGCCTGATGTTTGGAACAACGTTGAAATTTGTTGTTTGAGAAACTCTGACACGAGACAGAGAGCTAGTTGGTGAGTGTGCAACTTGTCCCATTGTGTATAAACACATGGTACATGTATTCCAGAGGAGGCCGATGGGAGGGGCTATAGGAGGACGGGCTCATTGTAATGGCTAGAATGGAATAAATTGAATGGTATCAAACACATCAACGATATGGAAACCACATATTTGACTACAGTCCATTTATTCCATTCCAGCCATTACAATGAGCTTGTCCTCCTATAGCTACCTGTATGTGTGTGTGTGAGAGAGTTGCATGGCATTGTGTGCAATTATGTCTAACAAAAGGATGAGAGGATTCAGTCTATGATGAATGAATCCGTCTGTTCACATACCGTAAGTCCTGCTCATCTGGACTGTTGCATCATAAAGCCCAATTGAATCACTTCTCCCCCATGGAGTTAACCCTCCCTCCCAAAGGATCTGAGGAGAGCAATGACCCACCACCATACTGCTCACAGACAGAGGCTCCATTCAAACATCCACAGTACAAATCTACCTACACCTTATAACATCCCTAACAGACAGGTGTGAAGTTCCATCATCATGATGCTGTGCTGTGACAGAAGAAAAGAGAGGGGAGGGTTTCAACTCCTCAGAGGAGTGGCTGAGATGATGCATGGAGATTGGAGAGCCCTTCCTCCCATCTCTACTGCATGAACCTGATGCAAATGTTATATAGTATTATTTCCTATCCTGTCTGTCTGTATGATCTCTGTCTCTCTATCTGTGTGCTCAGTTCTCTTGAGTGGCATTAAGTCCTGCTGCTGTGAGGGACAGTGATTGTTTAAGGCTGGGATTTGGGGAGATAGATGTCAGTAGTTTGAGTAGAGACCTCCCCCTGAGACACACTGGATTCTGGGATGTCTGTCTGTTCGGCTCATACAGAACTGCAGTGGAATGATATAAGCAGGCACACACACACACACACACACACACACACACACACACACACACACACACACACACACACACACACACACACACACACACACACACACACACACACACACACACACACACACACACACACACACACACACACATACATACATACATGGGTTTTTCTATAAACTAGGCTACCAGTAAGGATTTACTGCAGGACAACATGTTACATCGGTTGATAAATAATTACTAATAAACTGCCAATTTCTTTCACGTCATTACATTAAGATATAGGGGGAAACATACTGTAGCTATATTGAATACAATTCACGAGTTGCTTTAAAACCTGTATAAACCTTTCTCATGGTTGACGGATTTGTCAAAAATCGTGTGACATAAAACATTACTTTCTGTCCTTCCATTTATGGCAGTGTAAGTTGTTGTTATGTCATATATTAAGCATTAATCAGTTAAATTAGACATTGAACTTGAACCCTGTAAGAGCTGTCGGACAGTTTTTAGTAAATGCAGTGTAGCTACTTAAAAGTGTGTGCCTCTTTATGTTACAGGGTGAAAACAGTTTTCATGGGCACACGAATCCCCCAAAATGTATGCAATTGCAAAATGGAATGCTTCTAACTGAAAGAGTAGCCTTACCTCGACACTTAAAACCTAAATCAATACTGCCTTTAACCTGGTTCAACAAATGACATAGCCTAGTGGACTTCACACTATGATCTGGTAATGAAATATCATGACAAGTACATTTAAGTTTCCATGTTAAACCTGCAATGTTAAACAATTCAAGGGGCTTGAAGTAGCCTACTTGAACTTGAATTTGACGCTCAGAAATTCAAATACTGGTGGTTGAAAAATTCAAATTCAATTTGGTGGTTATTGTAGCCAATTTATAAGTTCTCCTGCTCCCTTACAATTATCAGTGATTTCATTTTGATCAGTTTTGTGAGAGATGTGGCCACCTTAGTTTGTTTCCCACTGTTTCAATTGAAGGATGTTGTGCTACTCTGTTGCAGTAAAACCACATGCAGTTATGATGATTCGACAACATCTAACGCTGGCTTCAACTCGGCTCTCCATAAAAATCCTTCCATTACAAAATAAACCTGGTTTTTGGTCGTTTTCTCTTTATAAAAACACAGATTGTGAGATTCAAATAGTGAGATTAATGCTACCGCTATTCATGGCTTTATTATGTGTGCCTGCGTCAGCCACATAGAAAAATACAGAAAAATCACCATGCATGCATCCAATTTATTTAGTCAGGCAAGTCATATTGTCACGACTTCCGCTGAAGTCGGTCCCTCTCCTTGTTCGGGCGGTGTTCGGCGGTCGACGTCACCGAACTTCTAGCCATCACTGATCCATTTTCAATTTTCCATTGGTTTTGTCTTGTCTTCCTTCATACCTGGTTCCAATCCTATCAATTACCTGTTGTGTATTTAACCCTCTGTTTCCCCTCATGTCCTTGTCGGAGATTGTTTATTGTAAGTGTTTGTGTACGTCTGTACTGGTGTGCGTCGGGTTATGTTACCCATTGATTTTTATTATTATGTTTTCCGGTGGGTTTTTTGTAATAAACTGCGCCGTTGGAAACACAGTTATTTCTCTCCTGCGTCTGACTTCTCTGCCGCCAGTTCAACACCCCTTACACATATCAACCCCACAAGTGATCCAAGTTCTTCACTCGCTCCCTCAAGCTAAATCGAGGGCCGACGGGGGCAATGTTTGTGAATTGGACCTCCGCTTAAGATGGCAATCAAACTGCATCCGGTTGCGACTGGGATTCCCCGAGGGAAAGTGGCTAGTGCGAGGACAGAGGGGGTCAAATTAACTTATTTGGACTGCAGCCCAGCTCTCAAAGTCTTCTTGACTTGCTGTGTAGTCACGTGGGTCGCGTGTCAGCCAGGCTAGGGCAGGCAGGGGTCAACAGTGGAGAATGACAATGAGACTGTCCCATACACTCATATGGCTCTTTAGACACCCTGCACACACACAGACACACACCTGGTGAGTCACATACTGCCAATTTTTGTAGGCAAGGAACATACATAGGAATCTCTTGGATAACTGAGTGCAATAGAACTGGTTTGAGGCCCACATCTATCATTGTGTTAATATGTTCCAGGAGAACACCACCAGTAATTGAACTGTATTAATTGTTGGGTGAAAGTGCTGCTACCATTGGACTGGTTGGAATTAGAATCAGATTTAGTGAGATGTCAATACTTAGCGGTAGAGTTTTGGCGGAGGAGATTAAGTCTATTCATCTTCATTTGGTGGCTGGCGTGAGCAGGAGCAGTGTTATCTGGTGGAACAGAAACGCTCTGGTAACTGTGAGACCCAGACCACCGGGACACCACTTACTGAGCCTGGAGCTGGAGCTGGGGATGGGGCTGGAGCTGGGGATGGGCTGGAGCTGGGGCTGGGAATGGGGCTGGAGCTGGGGATGGGCTGGAGCTGGAGCTGGGGCTGGGGATGGGGCTGCAGCTGGGGATGGGCTGGAGCTGGAGCTGGGGCTGGGAATGGGGCTGGAGCTGGAGCTGGGGATGGGGCTGCAGCTGGGGATGGGCTGGAGCTGGAGCTGGGGCTGGGAATGGGGCTGGGGCTGGGGATGGGGCTGCAGCTGGGGATGGGCTGGAGCTGGAGCTGGAGCTGGGGCTGGGAATGGGGCTGGAGCTGGGGATGGGCTGGAGCTGGAGCTGGGGCTGGGAATGGGGCTGGAGCTGGGGATGGGCTGGAGCTGGAGCTGGAGCTGGGGCTGGGAATGGGGCTGGAGCTGGGGATGGGCTGGAGCTAGAGCTGGGGCTGGGAATGGGGCTGGAGCTGGGGCTGGAGCTGGAGCTGGGAATGGGGCTGCAGCTGGGGATGGGCTGGAGCTGGAGCTGGGGATGGAGCTGCAGCTGCAGCTGGGGATGGGCTGGAGCTGGAGCTGGAGCTGGGGATGGGGCTGCAGCTGGGGATGGGCTGGAGCTGGAGCTGGAGCTGGGGATGGGGCTGTAGCAGGGAATGGGCTGGAGCTGGAGCTGGAGCTGGGGCTGGGAATGGGGCTGGAGCTGGGAATTGGGCTGCAGCTGGGGATGGGCTGGAGCTGGAGCTGGAGCTGGGGCTGGGGATGGGGCTGGAGCTGGGGCTGGGGCTGGGAATGGGGCTGCAGCTGGGGCTGGAGTTAGTCCTGGGGCTGGGGCTGGGACACCTCACTGTTGAGGCACACTCAAAATCTCTCTTTCTTTCTCTCCATCATTCTGTCTCCCTCTCTTTTTTTCTCTATGATCATGTCCCTCTCTTTCGACACACACGGTATGTCTTGTGCTCATGTTTTTCTCTCGCTCTGTTTGTCACTGTGACAGATAATACTATCAATCCCATATGTTTTAAAAGGCTGCTTTTGAAGCTATTGTTTACTGCTCATGCAAACGTTTGTTGTCAGGTCTGTGTGTAGCTGCATGGGCCAGACTGAGGAGCAGAACAGACACTGTGATCAGACTGACAGGATAACGGAACAACCCTTTAACATCAGACACACCATTATTATCCCATATTAATTTGTCAGAGCAGAGAAACTGTAAATAGACTGTCCTCCTTTATCATTACTGGGTTGTTTTTTGAGCACATGACGCAATCAACAAGAAAGAGGAAGGGGGCACTTATGCCACCACAACTCAGGCAGTGATGCCTGCTTCCAGCTACCTCATCACCTCCTGACCCACACTGACACTCACTGTACTGATGTAATGTTTTTTTGGCACCCAGATGGTTTTACTGAGGTAAAGTACTTGGGCACCTGGAGCTGATAAGAGCTAGCCAGGGGACGTTGGCAAGCGGCCAGGCCAGGGGAGGGAGCTCAGGGTGGGGAGGGACGTTCGGCAAGCGGCCAGGCCAGGGGAGGGAGCTCAGGGTGGAGAGGGACGTTCGGCAAGCGGCCAGGCCAGGGGAGGGAGCTCAGGGTGGGGAGGGACGTTCGGCAAGTGGCCAGGCCAGGGGAGGGAGCTCAGGGTGGAGAGGGACGTTCGGCAAGCGGCCAGGCCAGGGGAGGGAGCTCAGGGTGAAGAGGGACGTTCGGCAAGCGGCCAGGCCAGGAGAGGGGGCTCAGGGTGGAGAGGGAAGTTCGGCAAGCGGCCAGGCCAGGGGAGGGAGCTCAGGGTGGAGAGGGACGTTCGGCAAGCGGCCAGGCCAGGGGAGGGGGCTCAGGGTGGAGAGGGACGTTCGGCAAGCGGCCAGGCCAGGGGAGGGGGCTCAGGGTGAAGAGGGACGTTCGGCAAGCGGCCAGGCCAGGGGAGGGAGCTCAGGGTGGAGAGGGACGTTCGGCAAGCGGCCAGGCCAGGGGAGGGAGCTCAGGGTGGGGAGGGACGTTCGGCAAGCGGCCAGGCCAGGGGAGGGAGCTCAGGGTGGGGAGGGACGTTCGGCAAGCGGCCAGGCCAGGGGAGGGAGCTCAGGGTGGGGAGGGACGTTCGGCAAGCGGCCAGGCCAGGGGAGGGAGCTCAGGGTGGGGAGGAACGTTCGGCAAGCGGCCAGGCCAGGGGAGGGAGCTCAGGGTGGGGAGGGACATTCGGCAAGCGGCCAGGCCAGGGGAGAGAGCTCAGGGTGGGGAGGGACAGACAGATGTAATAGATGTGCTCCTCTCTGACTCAGGGTATTTGTGTGCTTAAATATGTGAAACGGTTTATTCTTTAGTGCCTGTCTGGGCCAGAGTGATGGAGAAAAAGCACACTCCATTACTCGTGTAAGAGGAGAGTAGGGGAAACAAGATGAGATGGGAGCGCCAGTGCATTGCAAATGCCACCTTGCATCAGTGATGTAGAACATACAATGGTAAGTGCATTTTTGCAGCACTGAAAAACTGTGTTTGACCAAAACTTGAACAAAGCAAAAAAAACACCTAACTCCAAAATACTCAGTCTGGTTACGGTAGAAGGAAATAAGGGACGAGAGAGAAAGTGCATTTGAAGCCAGGACAGAGGAAAAGAGAGGAGGGTAGTGGTGTGGAGTAAAACCAAATGGACAGGAATAAGAGAAAACTGAGATCAGAGTTGTTTGTATTTTCTGCGTCCATACGTCAGTTGGCTGCACAGCAGAGAGAGAGAGACAGAGAGAGAGAGAGAGAGAGAGAGAGACATTTCTTGTGTTGTGCACTTCCATAAATAATTACCCAGGTGACAAAACAGAGGCCAGGTCTAGAAGCGTTGCCTTAGTTTAGCTATGAAAGCATAAAACAGCTTAACATGCTTGTCTAAAAACAGCACATACTGTAACGCACGACACATTACTCAGTCAGTGTCATTACAAACAACAGCACACATGATCACAAAAAAGAACTATTGTACATACTGTACTACCTACACACTTACCAATACACACCAACCATACTGAAATACACGTCAAACTACATGCTAATAGTTGTGTAAAGGCATGGGGATGGGGGTTAACGTTTGAGATGGGCTGAGGGTTAGTACAGCCAATGGAACTGGTTTCTCTTATAGACATATCCCATGTTCAGCCTCCTCCCTGTCATATATCAGGTCTTCATGCTTCTCTAATTGAGACGCCATCCTCACCCTCACCCTCACCCTCACCCTTACAACCACCCCCCACCCCTCCCTCTCTCTCTCTTCAGTAAGTTATCACATTAGTTCTGCAAGACAGAGGTCTGTGGCATCTCCGTGGTGATCGAGCGGGACCTAGTTCTTCATGGTGACCTTCCTCCTGCAGTCTTCCTCTTCAATATTCATGCTAAGGGGAACATTGGCATTGTTACCATGAAAAATTGATGACGTATGTGGAGGAGCGAGCCTTTCCTAGTCACTAGAGAGATGGGCAACAGGGATAGAGAGGGATCTTGGATGAAGGTGAGAGGGATAAAAATGCATAGAAAATAGAAAAATGTATGTTCTGTATTTGTTTTATTTAGTGTTTATATTTCATACCTGGTTTTATAAAAGATTGTAGTTTCGTCATGCAACCTGAATGTAATTAAATGCAGAGACCGAGAGAAAATGAGAAGGGCAGGGGAAAATGAGACTGGGGCGAGGGAGAGAGGACAAAGTTCAATTGAAAGAGAGGGAGAAAGAGACTGTCCTAGAAAAAGAGAGAGAGAGAGAGAGAGAGAGAGAGAGAGAGAGAGAGGAAAGTGAAAGAGAAAGTGTCCTAGAGAGAGGGAGATTGGTTTCACCTGCATCCCAGTGTTTTTATAGACTCCTACTGTGCAGTAGGAGACTCAGCAGAAATGAAACGGGAGAGTTTTCACTCTATGTAATCCATCTGTAGGAAGTTAAGCTGCACTACTCCCAGAGTTACAGATAGTGTGAAAGAGCCAGGTTAGTCCCACAGTAGTATAGCTCCCTTTTGCATAGCCCAATACTTCCCAGAATAAGATTCATCTTCACGCCCATTCTGAACCGTCCCTGGACAGTCTGCATGGACAAAGATAGTGATGCTCTGTAGTGACTACAGTGTAATTACTTCTGAGCCACAGAGAGGGGGAATATGGAGAGGGTGAGAGAGATAGTGTGTTAGAGCTAGAGAACGACAGGGAGAGAGCAGAGGGGTGACTCCTGTCTGGGTCCCAGCAGGTGTGTTGATGGGGGTGACAGTGGGTCAGTGGGGGGGGGAGTCATGGAGAGCAGTGGTGTCTCAATCGACCAGTTCACATCACTGTCAGGTCAAAGCCCCAGGGCCCTGTCAGACAGTAGTAACTTCATCACTATGAAGTCTCATTTCACACCAGCAGATAGAAGACACTGCAAGGGCTCAGAGGAGCATCTGCAGTGACAGTAGCCACAGCTACACCTGAGATGGGCCTGAATAGTGTAGAATACCATTTACTGTATCACCAAGCCACGTTACAACAAATACTGAACAGAATCTTGCATGTATTGCACATTCTTTGGGGCTGCAAATGTAGAACCAAGCCTAGTAGGGACCTAATACCTGTTGCATTTTATCAAACCTGTAAACACATAATCAGTAAGCATCCCTGGCCCTGTAGAGGAGAGCAGAGGAGAGGAGGGGAGGAGGGTCTGGATGGACCGAGTGATAGATGACAGCAATAAAGGTCACTCAGCGAAACAGAGCTGTTAGTTCATCAACCCTTACTCACTCACAAAGACCCTCGTCAGCCTGATTGGCTGCTGGGTGGGCTCAAAAACCCAGCCGGAGATAGCACTGTGACAAATACCCCACTCCCAATCACAGACTGATGAGAGGGGTAGAGAGATAAAGAGAGGGAGACAGAGAGAGTGAGAGAGAGGGGGGGTTGAGGGGAAGAGAGAGGGGTGGTGGTTGGGATGATGTGGGGGGGAGAGAGAGAGAGAGAGAGAGAGAGAGAGAGAGAGGAGAGAGAGAGAGAGAGAGAGAGAGAGAGAGAGAGAGAGGAGAGAGAGAGAGAGAGGGGTGATGTGAGTGCGACCGAGTTGGGTCCCACTTGAAACGTAGTACAACTTATAAAAGCTTTATATAGCATACATAAAGGCTTCATAAGCAATGCATGAATGCTTCACAAATCATCTATAAGCGTATGTCATACTCTATAAATTGTGTATAAACATTAATCATACATAGTGAGTTATCTCAAATTTGGCAATACACCTTACAGTGAGAATTGTTATGTCACTCTTTATACACCATTAATAGAGTATGAGATAAGTTTATGGATGATTTGTGAAGCATTTATGTAGTGCTTATGAAGCCTTTACATGTGCTATATAGACCCTTTATAATATTTTACATGACATGGGGGGCGAAGAGACCAGAGGTGGCAGAAGTTGAGTGATTGCCAACTAAAAACAGACAAGTGGTAGAAAGTGAAAAAGCACAACCCAAGCATGTACATCATTGATGAAGAGGCAATCTAAACCCATGCAAAAAGCACATTTATCTCTGGTGTTGAACTTTATATTACCAGGTAGGAAGATTGGGAACACATTCCCAACCATTATGTGATGAAGAGATGCTGTAACAAGTGCTGTGGGTTATTTAATGACCTCTGAAAGTCAGGTCTTTGGTTTAACCTACCAGGGGTCATTTGGCTCCTGTTGACTATTAGAGGAAGCAGTCTGCTGTATTGGCCCTACAACACCATTTCCACCGCAGCATCCGCTCCCCCATCCAGGTACTACTGACCAGGCCTAACACAACTTTGCTTCAGGGAAAAGACAGCAGAAAGATGTTGGGTGATAACTACCTCATCCCCATTTTGTTATTTATTTGCTCCTTTGCACCCCAGTATCTCTACTTGCACACTCATCTTCTGCACATCCATCACGCCAGTGTTAATTGCTATATTGTAATTATTTCGCCACTATGGCCTATTTATTGCCTTACCTCCCATATCTTACCTCATTTGCACACACTGTATATAGACTATTATTGACTGTATGTTTGTTTATTCCATGTGTAACTCTGTGTTGTTGTTTGTGTCACAGTGCTTTGCTTTATCTTGGCCAGGTCTCAGTTGTAAATGAGAACTTGTTCTCAACTAGCTTACCTGGTTAAATAAAGGTGAAATAAAAAATATTTATTTATTATAACGAACAAATGATCATATGGCGAACCATGCACAGATGGCAGCTCATTTACACACAGAGACCCTTACAAAATCAAATGAGATGTATAGATGCCATTCTCACATTCTGGAGAATTGGTTTGGGTCATTAAAGTCCACTGAATGGCTGGAGATGTTATGTAAAGGGAACTGAAATCTGCATGAGCACTTAGAAAGGATTTGATGCTTTTGACAGATGGACTTGTGGAGTTTCTGCTGGGATTTTCCGAGGCGACAAGATTAATTTGAGGTTTGACAAAGGGTCACTAAGGCTACGTGCCACAGTGTCTGTTTTGATGTTGTGTGTGTGTGTGTGTGTGTGTGTGTGTGTGTGTGTGTGTGTGTGTGTGTGTGTGTGTGTGTGTGTGTGTGTGTGTGTGTGTGTGTGTGTGTGTGTGTGTGTGTGTGTGTGTGTGTGGTGTGTGTGTGTGTGTGTGTGTGTTTGATTTCCTTTGTTTAGGTCTGTTTTGATGGGGGAGGATTTTCAATGGAGGATTTAGCAATGCTGCCATATATTTCATTGGGTTACTACTTCTGTCCTACCTATTTGCCACCATAGTAGTTACTGGTGCTGTGTGGCAGGATAACCCTACATGCACACAGAGATACACACATTACTGTCAATTTAAGCACCAAACATGTAGACTTTTATTGAATCACACACCCACTTCCATCAACTTAAGGGACTCCAGAGCGGGTTGATGCCAAAAAAAACTGACTGCAAATTGTCTGACTGAAGGATTAACTTTTGCCTGTCCAATGCCAGCTCGTTTCCAACTTCTGTAATGAAATAAAACACTGACTGGCATATACAGGAGTGTGTGGGGGTTTATTTAACGCAGGACTAGCAGCCGAAATGCAATCAGCAGGATCACATCTAGATATAGTGATTCAATCATCAGATGTGTCATACTCTGATGATTAAGCTTCAGATTACGAAGTGATGTTTTTCCTTGAGCAGGAACATGCTAGGACAGAGTCTGTCTCTGTAGTATATGACCATGTATGTCCTAGAACAAGATTGTGATCTGGTTGGTCTAGTGCAGGGATGGGCAACTAACTGATGGCTTCAGATCAATTTCCAAAAACAGGTCCCCAACAAAAATAAATAAAGGAACTCAGTCGGGGTCTCAACTTCAAATCAAATCAAATTGTATTTGTCACATGCGTCGAATACAACAGGTGTAGACCTTACAGTGAAATGCTGAATACAACAGGTGTAGACCTTACAGTGAAATGCTGAATACAACATGTGTAGTGAATTGAAGCCCTTAACCAACAATGCAGTTTTAAGAAAATACCTAAAAAAAAGGAAGAAATGAAAGTAACAAATAATTAAAGAGCAGCAGTAAAATAACAATAGCGAGGCTATATACAAGGGGTACCGGTACAGAGTCAATGTGCAGGGGAACCGGTTAGTTGAGGTAATTGAGTTAATATGTACATGTAGGTAGAGTTATTAAAGTGACTATGCATAGATAATAACAGAGAGTATCAGCAGCATAGAGGGGGATGGAAATGCTTTGCTGCCTCAGGGCCTGGACAGCGTGCTATCAACGTGCACCAGCTGTTGTTTACAAATATACATAGACCGCCACCTCTTGTCCACCTCTGCTGTTTTATCCTGCCAATAGTGTGTATGTTATTAATGTCGTCCACCCACGACTCGGTGGAACATAAGATATTACAGTTTTTAATGTCCCGTTGGTAGGATATATGTGCTTTTTGTTCATCCCACTTATTTTCCAGCTATTCTATGTTGGCTAACAGTACGGAGGGCAAAGGCAGATTAGCCACTCCTCGCCTAATCCTCACAAGGCACCCCGATCTACTTCCGAGAAATCTCTGTCAACTTGCTGTTGAGAGTTAGTATTTTAGAATACAAAAAGTGCAATTTCGAAATGTTGTTGTGCATCAGCAGTTTCTTTTGTTCTGTCAGTCACTGACAGTCACTCAATTAGCCCATGCCAGCTAACAATTTATAGATTGGTAAATTAGTCTAGCCATCTATCTAAACTTGTATTAATCACGGCCGAATACCGACAGGGCACGCAGGGCACTTGCCCTGACCTCCTGGTGGCTCCCATTGATTTTGTTAGTCACTCTCACTCAGATATCAAATTAACATGGCAAAAGCCACGGCAAAACGCACAGAATTGCAGGAAATATGCTTTAAAATTGCAAAAATTCCCCTGATGTCAACATTTACACAATTGCAAGAAATTAGCTGCAAAACTGCAAAATGTTTCTCTCTGAATAATTAGTTGAATTGGATGAAAATTGTCATCAAATTTCTATATGTTCTCTCCGCCCAATGGCGAAATGTGTAGAATTGAAGAAAACTTGCTTTAAAACGGCAACATTTTCTCGAAGCCTATGGCAAAATACAGTGTCAAGAAAAAGTATGTGAACCCTTTGGAATTACCTGGACTTCTGCATAAATTGGTCATAAAATCTGATCTGATCTTCATCTAAGTCAATCAATCAAATTTATTTCATATAGCCCTTCTTACATCAGCTGATATCTCAAAGTGCTGTACAGAAACCCAGCCTAAAACAGCAAGCAATGCAGGTGTAGAAGCACGGTGGCTAGGAAAAACTCCCTAGAAAGGCCAAAACCTAGGAAGAAACCTAGAGAGGAACCAGGCTATGAGGGGTGGCCAGTCCTCTTCTGGCTGTGCCGGGTGGAGATTATAACAGCACATGGCCTAGATGTTCAAATGTTCATAAATGACCAGCATTGTCAAATAATAATAATCATAGTAGTTGTCGAGGGTGCAACAAGTCAGTAACACAAGATTAAGTGTCAGTTGGCTTTTTCATAGCCGATCTTTGAGAGTATCTCTACCGCTCCTGCTGTCTCTAGAGAGTTGAAAACAGCAGGTCTGGGACAGGTAGCACGTCCAGTGAATAGGTCAGGGTTCCAGCAGGTCTGGGACAACAGGTCTGGGACAGGTAGCACGTCCGGTGAACAGGTCAGGGTTCCATAGCTGCAGGCAGAACAGTTGAAACTGGAGCAGCAGCACGGCCAGGTGAACTGGGGACAGCAAGGAGTCATCAAGCCAGGTAGTCCTGAGGCATGGTCCTGGGGCTCAGGTCCTCCGAGAGAGAGAAAGAAAGAAAGAGAAAGAGAGAATTAGAGAGAGCATATTTAAATTCACACAGGACAGCGGAAAAGACAAGAGAAATACTCCAGATGTGACAGACTGACCCTAGCCCCCAGACACATAAACTACTGCAGCATAAGTCACAACAATAGACTAACACAGTCTGCTTAAACTAATAACACAAACAATGATATGTTTTCATGTCTTTATTGAACACACAGCGTAAACATTCGCAGTGCATGGTGGGAAAAGTATGTGAACCCTTGGTTTTAATAACTGTTGCATCACCCAACCTTTGGAAGCAATAACCTCAACTAAACGTTTCTGTAGTTGCAGATCAGACCTGCACAACGGTCAGGAGGAATTTTGGACCATTCCTCTTTTCAAAACTGCTTCAGTTCAGCAATATTCTTGGGATGTCTGGTGTGAACCGCTCTCTTGAGGTCATGCCACAGCATCTCAATCGGGTTGAGGTCTGGACTTCTGTTGTTGATTTACTTCTGTGTTTTGGGTCGTTGTCCTGTTGCATCACCCAACTTCTGTTGAGCTTCAATTGGCAGACAGATAGCCTTACCTTCTCCTGCAAAATGTCTTGATAAACTTGGGAATTCATTTTTCTGTCAATGATAGCAAGCTCTCCAGGCCCTGAGGCAGCAAAGCAGCTCCAAACCATGATGCTCCCTCCACCATACTTTACAGTTGGGATGAGGTTTTGATGTTGGTGTGCTGTGCCTTTTTTTCTCCACACATAGTGTTGTTGTGTTCCTTCCAAACAACTCAACTGTAGTTTCATCTGTCCACAGAATATTTTGCCAGTAGCGCTGTGAAACATCCAGCTGCTCTTTTGCGAACTTCATACATGCAGCAATGTTTTTTTTGGACAACAGTGGCTTCTTCCGTGGTGTCCTCCCTTAAACACCATTCTTGTTTAGTGTTTTACGTATCGTAGACTCGTCAACAGAGATGTTAGCATGTTCCAGATATTTCTTTAAGTCTTTAGCTGACACTAAGATTCTTCTTAAACTCATTGAGCATTCTGCGCTGTGCTCTTGCAGTCATCTTTGCAGGACGGCCACTCCTAGGGAGAGTAGCAACAGTGCTGAACTTTCTCCATTTATAGACAATTTGTCTTACTATGGACTGATGAACATCAAGGCTTTTAGAGATACTTTTGTAACCCTTTCCAGCTTTATGCAAGTCAACAATTCTTAATCTTGGGTCTTCTGAGATCTCTTTTGTTCGGGACATGATTTACAAGGCAATGCTTCTTGTGAATAGCAAACTCAAATTTTGTGACAGTTTTTTATAGGGCAGGGCAGCTCTAACCAACATCTGCAATATTGTCTCAATGTTTGTACTCCAGGTTAGCTGACTCTTGACTCCAATTAGCTTTTGGAGAAGTCATTACCCTGGGGGATCACATACTTTTTCCAACCTACGTATGTTAGAATGTTGTATTCAATATAGACAAGAAAAATACAATAATTTATGTGTTATTAGTTTATGCAGACTGTGTTTGTCTGTTGTTGTGACTTAGATAAAGATCAGATCAAATTTGATGACCAATTTATGCAGAAATCCAGGTAATTCCAAAGGGTTCACATTCTTGTCCTTGCCACTGTATGTAGAATTGCAGGAAATTAACATTAAACTCTACCGCCAGGACGGGACCAGTAAAAAAATGTGCCCGCAAGGTGTGGGGGTCCCTCAACCAAATGTTACTTAGGGCCCCCAAAAGGCTAGAGCCAGCCCTGGTTAATGCTATAATGCATTTAAGAGAGTTAAGTAGTTTAACTGCAGAAATAGATTGATTGCACAAATCAGTTGACTGCATGCGTGGGTATGGATGTGGTCATGCAGACCCGTGAGCCACTGCGGCCCTTCGTGATGAGTTTAGATTTTTTGTGGGTCCCACCGCCATCATAGTTGCCCATCCCTGGTTTTGTGTGCGTGTGTATTTTAGCGTTGTGTGTAGGTGGTACACAGTCCTGCTGAGCCTACAGCTGGTATTCATCTGTAATATGGGGAACAGAAAGGAAAACGCCGCACACTGCTGCTCATGCAGGTGGGGGGGGGGGGGGGGGGGGGTCCTATATAGGGGCAGTACTCAGTGACATCACTTCCTGAAACAGGAGGTAAAACATGTATAACATAGTTTCACAATATTAACATTCAATGTATCAAAATATATGGTTATACACAGGGAACGTGTTCAATATTTACAGTAATATACATACAATATTCAATCTGGAATATCCCTCATTATCTGACTATTAACAAAATATGTCTGGTTTGTTGTGTGTTGTTTAGTTTTGTTTCCTCCTTGCTCTCCCTCCCCCTCCCCCTCTCTCGCCCTCTCCCTCCCTCCAGGGCTATTTGTCTATCCCTGTATGGGAAACAGTCCAAGCCTCTCACAGTCTCCCTCCCTCCCAGAGCAGGTTAAGCCACTTTTCTGTCTACCTTTGCTCTGGCCCCGCCCTTCTCTGCCACTTCCTGGTCACCTGGACCAGCTTCCAGATGTTAGCAGCCGGCTCTGGGTCATCACAGCACATCCACAACTCTCTGACTCTGTTCTGTCCTGTTCTCTATCCCAGAATTCCCCCAGGACCGGCAGCAGCCTAACATTTCCTTACTGAACTCCACCAGCCAATCAACAGGTTCTGTGACTGGGACATTTCCTTACTGAACTCCACCAGCCAATCAACAGGTTCTGTGACTGGGACATTTCCTTACTGAACTCCACCAGCCAATCAACAGGTATTGTGTTCACCTGCAGTTCATAGTCTCTCCTTCCCTCTTTCCCCCCTCTCCCTCTCTGGCTCTTTGACAGATCTAGAGTTACACCCTTTCCTAAGTATTACCTGACCAGGTGAAGCCGCTTTGCCTGAAGTGAATGCTGCTCTGTGAGTTCTGTAAGTACTACAACAAACTCTGTGGTCAGAATGTATGACTGCTACCTATCTACACAGCTCTGAAGGTTAACAGTAAGTAGAGGAGGCTACTTGACAGTTTGTCTATTGTCTCATACTTTTGTTTGTGTATTTGCCTCCATGAAAGTCATTTGAATGCTGTTTGCATTGTGTGTATGTATGTATGTATGTATGTATGTATGTATGTATGTATGTATGTATGTATTGTGGCAAACCTCTTCAAAGCTAGGAGCGTTTGTCACAAATTAAGTGAGAAACTGTCACCAAAGTCAGCCCAGAATTAAAGTTCTTTCGAACATGACAGTACCTGTATGTTTGTTTCTCTGTCCTGGTCCACCCAGGCCGCAGGTAAGGTCAAGGATAGCAGGGTTCGGTACACAAATCTGGTTCTCGGTAGGTCCAGGTCTAAACGCCAACAGGTAAGTCCAAAACAGTCCAGCTCGTACACGGTAAATCCAGCCAATGTAGAATGTCTCTCTCTCTATGGTTCATAGATCCTTCCCGCTCTCTCTCCCTCTTCCTGGTTTTTCTTGACCTTTTATCTGTGGGTCGGCTCCACCTTCTGAGGGTTCCCCTTGCTTCTGGGAATTGTAGTTTTGGCAGTCGGCCATTTTGTGATCTGTAGTTCTGATCGGGGTGGCCATTTTAGTGATCGGGCAGAGCCCGTTTATTAGTTCTGCCCTCACATATCTGCCATTTATCACTCGACCCCCTTCTTTGCCACAGTATGTATGTATGTATGTATGTATGTATGTATGTATGTGTGTGTGTGTGTGTGTGTGTGTGTGTGTGTGTGTGTGTGTGTGTGTGTGTGTGTGTGTGTGTGTGTGTGTGTGTGTGTGTGTGTGTGTGTGTGTGTGTGTGTCAGACATGTTCTCTTCCCTATATTTTTCCTGTCTCTGTAAGTGTCTGTACAGTAACCTATCCATATTATCTGTTTTGAGCCTCTGAGTGTAACTCTATGCTGATCCAGACAGACTGAGCCATTAGAGCCACTCCATTGAGCTCATTGGCTGCCTGCTTCTCCCCTGTCCTCTGAGCTCTGCTGTTCCAGACAGTAGACTTGATGGACAGAGTGTAGAGAGGGCATTGATTACCATAGTCTGTGTTTTAATCTTAAATAATGTTTGATAGATTTCTGGATCTGGGAAGCTTATTTACTAATATCTAATTGTTTGTTTACGTGTGGTATTAGAAGTCACGGTACACACAGTACCCTCTAGGCTGGAGCTCCTTAGATCTCAACCACCTGGCTGGATAATGATGAACTAATGACTTTCCTACAGTAGGCATATTACATAACTAACACACATTATGTTAAATAGTCTAACCTTCATGGACTGGCTGTAGGTCTCATATCACAAGTGTAAAATATCAATGACATACTTCTACAGGGATGAATGTTTAAGTTGTCATGTCATGTAATTTGCATGCGTTGTGTACATGCACTTGATATTTGTGTGCTTACACTTCAGCCTGGTCTCATAGACTAGACATGGTAAACGTAAATCCTGGACACTCAAACTAGCATGATATGTTATGTTTGGTATGGTTACATAAGACAAAAGGTTACTTAAGGCAAAAATGAAGATTACGTGATTGGTTGGTTGGTTGGTTGGTTGGGTTCGGTTTGGTGGGGTGGGTTGGGGGGGTAACACAAAGGTTGCATGTTCGAATCTCATCAAGGACAACTTTAGCATTTTAGCTACTTAGAAACTTTGCAACTACTTACTAATTTGCAGCTACTTAGCATGTTAGCTAACCCTTCCCCTAACCCTAAACATGTAACCTAACTCCTAACCTTAACCCTTACCTTAACCCTAACCTTAACCCCGAACCCTAACCCCTAGCCTAGCTAACGCTAGCTGCCTAGCTAACGCTAGCATTAGCTACCTAGCCACCTTGCTAACGTTAGCCACAGCGTATTACAAATTCATAACATATTGTACAAATTGCAATTTGTAACATATCATATGAATTGTAATTAGTAACAAAATATCATATAAAATGGATGATGGACATCCACAAATTAATACATACCATACGAAACGTAACATCATACAAATGGGGAGAGACAAATGTATGTTTACTATGTTAGTCCAGGTTGATACACTTGATATGTGTACACACATCAAACCAAACCATGTGTGAAGAATAGGGTTGCAAAAAAAAACTTTGAATAAATTCCCTGTTTTTCCCAAAGAATTCCTGGAATCAGGAGGGAATAAGCAGGAAATCCGGAATCTTCCAACCAGGATTTTTGGAAAAACAGGGAATTTATTGAAAGTTCCATGAATTATGCAACCCTAGTGAAGTATGTGGTTGTGTTGATAGAGGGTGTTGACAGGTTGTTGACAGAATGTGTTGACAGGATGTGTTCACAATGTATTGACTGGGTATGTTGACAGGCTGTTGACAGAGTATGTTGAAAGAGTGTATTGACAGAGGGTGTTGACAGGTTGTGTAGATAGGATTTGTCGGTGGTTCCCAAACTAGGGGTCACGACCCCACATTGGGTTGCCTGATATGAAAATTGAGGGAGAATTTCCAAAATCATGAAAAAACGAAATATCTACAAAAGAATGTATATATTATAATATCGTCTTTGTATCTCATCGTAATGTGGCTAACAATAAAATATTCATGCTATAGCTAGCAATCAAGAGGAAACTGACTGAACAACTCGACAACTCCCCAGCTTATGATCTCCAATGGACGATAGCTGTGAGTGCCGAGATGCACATGCATTGACTTTTGTTCGCTATAGATGTCGGAGATGCTATTCAGGAGGACATATTGTTCTGTTTCTCGATTCCTGAGCATGAAACAGCACAGGGGATGTTCAGTGTGCTGTGTGGCTATATTTACGAAAAACAGATTCCATGGGATTGAATGGTGGGCTTTTGCACAGATGAGGCTCCATCTATGGTAGTATGGCGGGCAGGACTCTGTACTCTAGTTATGAATGTGTCTCCCTCTGCCATATGGACGCATTGTATGATACACGAGAGCAACTGGAGGCAAAATATCTGAGCACAGAACTCTGAGATATACTGCAGCAGGCAACTTCGATTGTAGACTACATCAAACCACATCACTGCGCACACGCCTGGTTGCAAAATTATGTGGAGATATGGGATCAGAACATGAAAATGTTCTATTTCACACCAAGGCTTGGTGGTTATCGAGGGGGAGAGTTGGAAAGATGTTTCGCATTGAGAGAGGAGCTGTTGTCATTCACAATGGATGTAAAAAAACTGACTTGGTTGACTTTCTGTGTAATGAAAAGAAAATGTGTTTCCGTGCTTATGTCATAGATATATTTGGGAAAGTGAACGGACTGAATGCAAGCATACAAGGGAAATACAAAAACATTCTACAGACGAGTTACCGAATCAGTGGATTCAGAGGAAATAATTCTTATTGGAGAGAGTGTCTTTCAAAAGCGAACTATGCCCCCATAGCTGTGCATGTTTCTAACAGACAATCACAAATACTGTTAGAATGTTTTCAATTGTGACTGCCATAGCCCCAAATAAAAAGTCAACATTGGCTGTTAATTACATTTTTTTTTATATGGTTGGGTTTGCGAGAATTTTCTGATATCAAAATGGTGTCCTGGGCTAAAAAAGTTTGGGAACCCCTTGAGTATGTTGACAGGGTGTGTTGACAGGGTGTGTTGACAGCGTGTGTTGACAGCGTGTGTGCTCGTGTGTTCATGGTCTCTTGTTCTCAGTGTGAATATATTTGATCTTGTCCTTGTATCTTATCTTACTCCCATTTTCTCTCTCTGTACAATTGCTTTGTTTGACCTACAGTCTCCTTGTGTGTCCCCTAACCTCAACATGTCATGATTATCTGCAGTGTGACACATTAATTATTAATTTGTCTGTTTATTAAAAATCAGCTTTATGATCACCTGATTTCATCATAGGGCACAAGTGGGTTTCTATGTTATTACCCAAGGTGCCCGTCTCTGTTGTTGCTGCTCTGAGCCTGTGTGTTTGGAGGAGGAACACGGGGCTGTGGAATGCTCTGCCTGTGACGAACATGTCGGAACAGCCCTGCCTGGCTCAGACAACACACTGAACCTACCGGCCTGGGAACCTGCAGGGCCAGGCATAACATACCATACTCTGGCTATGTTAGTAGAGAAGCATAACATACCATACTCTGGCTATGTTAGTAGAGAAGCATAACATACCATACTCTGGCTATGTTAGTAGAGAAGCATAACATACCATACTCTGGCTATGTTAGTAGAGAAGCATAACATACCATACTCTGGCTATGTTAGTAGAGAAGCATAACATACCATACTCTGGCTATGTTAGTACAGAAGCATAACATACCATACTCTGACTATGTTAGTAGAGAAGCATAACATACCATACTCTGGCTATGTTAGTAGAGAAGCATAACATACCATACTCTGGCTATGTTAGTAGAGAAGCATAACATACCATACTCTGGCTATGTTAGTAGAGAAGCATAACATACCATACTCTGGCTATGTTAGTAGAGAAGCATAACATACCATACTCTGGCTATGTTAGTAGAGAAGCATAACATACCATACTCTGGCTATGTTAGTAGAGAAGCATAACATACCATACTCTGGCTATGTTAGTAGAGAAGCATAACATACCATACTCTGGCTATGTTAGTAGAGAAGCATAACATACCATACTCTGGCTATGTTAGTAGAGAAGCATAACATACCATACTCTGGCTATGTTAGTAGAGAAGCATAACATACCATACTCTGGCTATGTTAGTAGAGAAGCATAACATACCATACTCTGGCTATGTTAGTAGAGAAGCATAACATACCATACTCTGGCTATGTTAGTAGAGAAGCATAACATACCATACTCTGGTTATGTTAGTAGAGAAGCATAACATACCATACTCTGGCTATGTTAGTAGAGAAGCATAACATACCATACTCTGGCTATGTTAGTAGAGAAGCATAACATACCATACTCTGGCTATGTTAGTAGTGAAGCATAACATACCATACTCTGGCTATGTGAGCTGTTAACTTCTTGAAGAACCAGGCATAGGTTAGTAGAGAAGCAGTACAGTAAATGGGACCTTCATTATGTCCACTGTAGCATGCACATTGCACTCATGCTGTTCCATTCCACATGACATACACATAGTTACATGTCAAAGGATACTCTGACCCCCATGTGCTGTATACGCCTACAGTTTGTTTCTGCGTGGGTGAGGGACAGGATGTGTTTTTTATGGAACTGTAATTTGTGTGCTTTTGAAAGAGTTAGATTTGTTAGGTCAACGCAGGTTTTTGTGGATTAGTGTCACTGCCTTTTGTTGGGCTAGCAGGATGTGCATTAGCTGCATTAGTTTACATTATCATAGGAGTATGGGACAAATTTACAGAGCTACACACTGATATACTGCAGACATTAAAATGCTGACAATAACACACTTAACTTGTCAAAAGGTTGTTTTTCAACCAGAGCCATAAGGAAAAGAGCTGAGTAAGCACTGGGTTGTATCATTACTAACTCATCAACTCACACTGTATCACACGGTCACTGACCAGTGTATGTGTGAGACTGTTTGTGCATTGTATGATTGTCTGTGTAATGTGTACGGTATGTGAGCCGTTTGTACTCATGAGTCATTGGATTAAGTCTCGTATGAGTGGTTCTGGCCTCCGTCTACATTTAATGGTTTCCTTATGCCATCGTTCATCGTTTTTCCTCCCTGAATGTTGGGCAAAGGTTACCCTGGTTACACAAAGGACTTGTCTCTAGAAAAGGGATGATTTCATTAAACGTGGTGTGAACAAAAGCCAATGAAGAAAGTCCAATCAAACAGATTACTTTAGAAAGGCTGAGGCTTAATTTCTCTTTCTTATTAATTATGTAGGCCTGGTTATTGGATGGCTGGTGAGGTGGGCTTTAGCCTGGTCACGTTTCAGCCTGTCATGGCCATCAGCTGTGTGTCACTCTAATTCCCTCCAGAACAGGTTAGAGCAGGGTGGGTTGGAGCTCCCCAGGGTTGGTTCTGTGACACCATGTTGTCACTCTGAGGATTAACACTGAGATAATGATCTCTGGGAGGTGTTCCCCGGGCACGGGTGTGTCCCCTCTGAGTGCTTTGTTGCATGTGTGTGTGTGCCGGCATGCATGCGTATGTGTGTGTAGGTGTTTGTGAATGGAAACCTCAGAGATTTTACTGTTTTATTACACAAAGGCATTGCTTTATGAGTTCCAGATACTGCAGAGGACTCTGTGACTGATTGTTCTGCTGCCGTTGTCTGTATAGACTACACATACATTAAACATGTATACATTCTGTTCTCTCTATCCTCACATTTTACCTCTATATCGTACTTTCTTCTTAACCTGCGTCTTCCTGAGAGAGAGAGGTAGTGAGCTACTGAACTCATGGTGTCACGGTTGTCGTAAGAACGGGACCAAGGCGCAGCGTGTGTAGAGTTCCACATCTTTATTCCAAAGTGAAACTTCAAGCAAAAACAAATAAATCAAATAAACGAACAACTAAACGTGACTACGTGGTGCACAGGCACAAACACAAAACAATATCCCACAAACACATGTGGGAGAAATAGCTACTTAAATATGATTCCCAATTAGAGACAACGAATACCAGCTGCCTCTAATTGGGAATCATACAAAACACCAACATAGAAAATATAAACTAGAACACAACATAGAAATATTAAACTAGACTACCCCCTAGTCACACCCTGACCTACTACATCATAGAGAAACAAGGGCTCTATGTCAGGGCGTGACAGTACCCCCCCAAAGGTGCGGACTCCGGCCGCAAAACCTGAAACCAAATGGGGGGGTTAGGGGGGGTGACTAGTGTCGGTGGCGGCTCCGGTGCGGGTCGTAGCCCCCCCCAGACCCCTGATCCGACCATGGCGCCGGGCTGAACGCCATGCCTGGACTGGGCACCGGCGCAGAGGAGGGCTCCGGCCCTGGAGCTGGGTTGGACGCCGTGCCTGGACTGGGCATCAGCGCAGAAGAAGGCTCCGGCCATGGAGCTGGACCGGACGCCGTGTCTGGACTGGGCACCGGCGCAAAGGAGGGCTCTGGCCATGGAGCGGGACTGGACGCCGTGCCTGGACTGGCCACTGGTGCAGAAGAAGACTCCTGCCCTGGAGCTGGACTGGACGCCGTGCCTGGACTGGGCATCGGCGCAGAAGAAGACTCTGGCCTTGGAGCTGGACTGGACGCCGTGCTTGGACTGGGCATCGGCGCAGGGGAAGGCTCCTACCATGGAGCCGGAGGTTCCGGACCGTTAACCGTCGCTGGAGGTTCCGGACTGTGGACCGTCGTCGGAGGCTCTGGACCGGGGACCGTTGCCGGAAGCTCCGGACCGGGGACCATCTCCGGAAGCTCTGGACTGGGAATGCACGCTAGAGGCCGAGTGCGTGGAGCCGGTACAGGTGGCACCGGACTGGTGACACGCACTTCAGGGCAAGTGCGAGGAGCAGGCACAGGACGAACCGGACTGGGAAGGCGCACTGGAGGTCTAGTGCGTGGAGCCGGCACAGGTGGTACCGGACTGGTGACACACTTCAGGGCGAGTGCGAGGAGCAGGCACAGGACGTACCGGACTGGGGAGACGCACATCAGGGAGAGTGCGAGGAGGAGACACAGGACGTATCGGACTGGGGAGGCGCACTGGAGGCCAGATACGTGGAGCCGGCCCAGGTTTCACCGGACTGATGACACGTTCCTCCAAACACCTGCGATGCCGCATACTCCTAGCCAACTACATTCTCCGGTATCCCTCTTCACACTGTTCCATCGAATCCCAGGCGGGCTCTGGTACTCTCCTTGGGTCGACCGACCACCTCTCTATTTCCTCCCAGGTGGTCTCTGGCTCTTCCCTCTGCTCAGCCGCCTGCTCCATGTGCCCCCCCCCCCCCCCTCCCCTAATATAATCTTGGGGTTTCTGTGGCCGTGGTCTGATGACACGCTCCTCCAGAGTTTGCCATTCGGGCTCTGGCACTCTCCTCGGCTCGACCGGTCACCCCTTGTGCCCCCCCAAAAAAAATCTTGGGGTTGTCCTTGGGCTTTCTGTGGCCGCAAACCCCGGCGTCGTCAAATAGAGAGCACAGCAGGAAAATATCTCTCTCTGTGACGACTTCACCATCCTGAGTGAGTCTGATCACACCTCTTCAAACTGTCCTGCAAACAAGGATAGTCACCCCCCCCAGCACTGAACCCACCCAGGTCCCACAACTGCACTGCTCCTCCATCATTTAGAGGGATAAATTCACCGAGCTGGAGAGAGACATGGTGGAGCTCAGAGAGTTAGTCCACACAATCCAAACAGAACAAACCCACAAAACAGACCAGCACAGCAACACCCCCCAACAAGACCCGGAGGGCAGAAGGTGGAGCTGGATGGCCGCCTGAGAGAGATGGCTGCTCTATGGACTGAGGTGAGACAACTTAAATAGGCACACATGGCACTGAAGGAGGAGGTGACTAAGCTGTGGTGTGACAGAGAGCAGGACACTCCCCCAGAGAAGCCAGCAGAACAGCCCACCTCAGACCCGGACCACAACCTCAACGGAACAGATAACACAGGACCCACCAACCCAACAGACCCCACCCCCTCCTAACAGCCCCCCTGTCAGCTCCACTGATAGCTCTCTTGACAACCCCAACAGATCCACTGAGAACACACAAAAGCCAGAGATTGTGCTCCTCATTGACTCAAATGGCAAATACATTCAAGAGGATAAACTTTTTCCCAAACACAAAGTGGCTAAACTCTGGTGCCCAAACACTAGGCATGCCCTGGAGCTGTTGTCAGAGGACAGACTAGGGTCACCCAGTCATATCATAATTCACAAAGGAACAAATGACCTGAGGGCCCAGCAGGAACAGGTGGCCACAGCACTCACTTTCCCCAATGCAGAAGTGGTTATCTCCACACTGCTACCATGAAAAGACATTCACCCTGCCACTATACAGTGGGTGAATGCAAGCATTTCACAAAATTTGGCCTCAAAACTGAATGTCTACTTGGCCCACCACTCCACCCTGGACTTGAACAATCTTTACGACCAGGTCCACCTCTACAAGGCAGCAATCCCAACTTTTGCAAGGACCCTGAAGGACGTCACCCTCAACCATAGCCCTAGCACCTCACACAGGAGCAACAGAGCAATTGACACCCCGCCCAGACCAGCGAAACACCCTCCCAGACCTGCAAGACCCCTCCTGAAGGACCTGCAGGGAGAGAACCCATGCCAAGAGGACCTTCACCCAGACCACAGCATCACCAGCCACACCCCAACCAGCTAAGACAACCCCAAGCAAACCCTGGCCACACTCTAAATACTGTAGGCCCCCCATATCAGACCTATGCCCCTTCTGCCCACACCATGCCCCCTGCCCCTGCGGCAAGGACCTCAACATGACAGCAGGGCATATACCCAGGCCGTGAGCAGAGCAACAGGCCCAACCCCCGCTATTACACCTGCCCAAGCCCCATCCTGCAACCTAAGAGGTATGTATCAGATGCTCAACATCCTCTGCTCACACCTACTGTGATGGTCCGGGCCTAAACCACACAAAAACAACACTAGACACTATGGAACACAAAACTTGTACTATCTCATCCTGGAATATACAAGGTCTGAGGTCATCTGCCTTTGGCCTGAAGAGCAGGAACCCAGACTTCATCAACAAAATTTGAAATACAGACATTGTCATACTAAAAGAAACATGGAATAAAGGAGACGGACCCACTGGTTGCCCTCTAGGTTAGAGAGATGGTAGTCCCATCCACCAAACTACCAGGTCTGAAACAAGGAAGAGACACAGGGGGTATGCTAATTTGGTATAGAGCAAACCTAACCCACTCTATTAAATTAGTCAAAACAGGAACATTTTACATCTGGCTAGAAATTAATAAAAAATTATCTCAACAGAGAAAAATGTCCTCATGTGTGATACCTATATCCCCCACAATATAATCCCCATACTTAAACGATGACAGCTTCTCCATCCGAGAGGGGGAGATCAACCATTTCCAGGCCCAGGGACATGTACTAGTCTGTGGCGACCTAAATGCCAAAACTGGATAAGAACCTGACACCCTCAGCACACAGGGGGACAAATACCTACCTGGAGGTGAAAGCATTCCCTCCCACACATGCCCCCATAGACACTACTATGACAACATAACCCCAAAAAACAGGTCACAACTCCTGCAGCTCTGTTGGACGCTTGGTATGTACATAGTCAATGGTAGGCTTCAAGGGGACTCCTATGGTAGGTACACATATAGCTCATCTCTTGGCAGTAGTACTGTAGACTACTTTATCACTGACCTCAACCCAGAGTGTCTTACAGCGTTCACAGGTAGTCCACTGACACCTCTATCAGATCACAGCAAAATCACACTCTACTTGAACAGAGCTTTGCTCAATCATGAGGCATTAAAGCCAAGGGAACTGAATAATATTAAGAAATGCTATAGCAGGAAGGAAAGTAGTGTGGAAATCTACCAAAAAAACCAATAAGGCAACAACAAATTCAATCCCTTCCAGACAATTTCCTGGACAAAATGTTTCACTCTAATAAAAAGTGTAAACTTGGCAGTAGGAAATCTAAACAGTATATTTGACCTCCCTGCTTCCCTATCAAATCTAAAAATGTCAAGCAGACAACCTAAGAAAATTAACAACAATGACAATTGGTTTGATGAAGAATGCAAAAACCTGAGAAAGAAATTGAGAAACCTGTCCAACTAACACCTTCACTATGGTGAATCACTAAAACAATACAGAAATACACTAAGGAAAAAGAAGGAAAAGCACGTCAGAAATCAGTTCAATGTAATTGAAGAATCCATAGACTAACCACTTCTGGGAAAACAAAGCACAACATGAAGAGTTGTATGGATAAACCACTTCTCCAATCTTTTTGGCTCTATAACAAGGAACAAACAGCAAAAACATATACGTGATCAAATACAAATCTTAGAATTAACTATTAAAGACTACCAGAACCCACTCGATTCTTAAAGTACATTGAATGAACGACAGGACAAAATACAAACCCTCCAACCCAAAAAGGCCTGTGGTGTTGATGGTATCATCAATGAAATGATAAAATATACAGACCACAAATTCCAATTGACTATACTTAAACTCTTTAACATCACCCTCAGCTCTGGCATATTCCCCATTATTTGGAACCACGGTCTGATCACCCAAATTTGACAAATTTAACAATTTGACCCCAATAACTACCGTGTGATATGCGTCAACAGCAACCTTGGGAAAATCCTCTGCATTATCATTAAAAGCAGACTCGTACATTTCCTCCGTGAAAGCAATACACTGAGCAAATGTCAAATTGGCTTTTTACCAAATTACCGTACGACAGACCACGTATTCACCCTACATACACTAATTGACAAACAAAGAACCCAAAACAAAGGCAAAGTCTTCTCATGCATTGTTGATTTCAAAAAAGCCCTCGACTCAATTTGGCATGAGGGCCTGCTATACAAATTGATGGAAAGTGGTGTTGGGGGAAAAACATACAACATTACAAAATCCATGTACACAAACAACAAGTGTGCGGTTATAATTGGCAAAAAACTCACACATTTCATTCCACAGGGCCGGGGTGTGAGACAGAGATGCAGCTTAAGCCACACCCTCTTCAACATATATATCATCGAATTGGCGAGGGCACTAGAACAGTCTGCAGCATCCGGCCTCACCCTACTAGAATCTGAAGTCAGATGTCTACTGTTTGCTGATGATCTGGTGCTTCTATCACCAACCAAGGAGGGCCTACAGCAGCACATAGATCTTCTGCACAGATTCTGCCAGACCTGGACCCTGACAGTAAATCTCAGTAAGACCAAAATAATGGTGTTGCAAAAAATGTCCCGTTGCCAGAATCACAAATATAAATTCCATCTAGACACCCATGCATTAGAGCACACAAAAACTATACATACCTCGACCTAAAAGTAGTGCTACAGGTAACTTCCACAAAGCTGTGAACGATCTGAAAGACAAGAAGGGCCGTCTATGCCATCAAAAGGAACTATGCCACAAAGAATTCGAAAACAAATCCAATTTTGATAAACTCCCATATCTATTGGGTGAAATACCACAGTGTCCAATCACAGCGGCAACATTTGTGACCTGTTGCCACAAGAAAAGGGAAACCACTGAAGAACAAACACCATTGTAAATACAACCCATATTTATGTTTATTTATTTTCCCTTTTGTACTTTAACCATTTGCACATCGTTACAACACTGTATATATACATAATATGACATTTGTAATGTCTTTATTCTTTTGGAACTTCTGTGAGTGTAATGTTTACTGTTCATTTTTTATTGTTTATTTCACTTTTGTTTCTTATCTATTTCACTTGCTTTGGCAATATAAACATAAAGCCCTTAAAATAGGGGAGAGAGAGAGAGAGAGGGAGAGGGAGAGGGAGAGAGAGGGAGACGGAGAGACGGGGAGAGACGGAGACAGGGAGAGACGGAGACAGGGAGTGACGGAGAGACGGAGAGACGGAGAGAAGGAGAGACGAAGAGATGGGGAGAGACGGGGAGAGACGGAGAGACGGGACAGGGAGAGATGGAGACAGGGAGAGACGGAGACAGGGAGAGACGGAAATAGGGAGAGACGGAGAGACGGAGACAGGGAGACACGAAGAGACGGAGACACGAAGAGACGGAGACAGGGAGAGACAGAGACAGGGAGAGACGAAGAGACAGGGAGAGACGAAGAGACAGGGAGAGACGGAAACAGGGAGAGACGGAGAGACATAGACAGGGAGAGACGGAAACATGGAGAGACGGAGAGACGGAGACCGAGACAGGGAGAGATGGAGAGAGGGAAACGGAGACAGGGAGAGATGGAGAGAGGGAAACGGAGACAGGGAGAGACAGGGACAGGGAGAGACGGAGAGACGGAGACAGGGAGAGACGGAGAGACGGAGACAGGAAGAGACAGAGACAGGGAGAGAGGGAGAGACAGAGACAGGGAGAGATGGAGAGACGGAGACAGGGAGACAGAGAGAGACGGAGAGGCGGAAAGACGAAGAGACGGAGACAGGGAGAGACGGAGAGACGGCGACAGGGAGAGACAGAGAGACGGAGACAGGGAGAGACGAAGAGACAGAGAGACGGAGACAGGGAGAGACAGGGAGAGACGGAAAGACGGCGACAGGGAGAGACAGAGAGACGGAGACAGGGAGAGACGAAGAGACAGAGAGACGGAGACGGAGAGACAGGGAGAGATGGAGCGAGAGAGGGAGAGACAGAGAGAGGGAGAGAGAGAGAGAGGTAGAGACAGCGAGAGAGAGAGACAGAGAGAGGGAAAGACAGAGACAGAGAGAGGGAGAGACAGAGAGAGGGAGAGACAGGGAGAGGGAGAGACAGGGAAAGGGAGAGACAGAGACAGAGGGAGGGAGAGACAGAGACAGAGAGAGACAGAGACAGAGACAGAAAGAGACAGAAAGAGACAGAGAGAGACAGGGAGAGACAGGGAGAGACAGAGAGAGACAGAGAGACAGAGAGAGACGGAGAGAGGGAGAGACCAAGAGAGAAAGAGAGGGTAGAGACAGATAGAGGGAGAGACAGATAGAAGGAGAGACAGAGAGAGCTAAACCCAAAGAGCAAAACATCAGCGTCAGGAGCCTGAGGAATGAGAAAAGTCCAAACTCTACCCTCTAATCTGAGTTTGACTGGAGCAGTGTACAGACAGAAACCTTTAAAGCTGTACTTCTCTCTCTCTCTCTAAAGCTGATGTACAGCTTTAAAGGTTTCTGTCTGTACACTGCATTTCACATTTAAGTCATTTAGCAGACACTCTTATCCAGAGCAACTTACAGTAGTGAATGCATGCATTTCATACATTTTTTTTCTTCCCGTACTGGTCCCCGTGGGAATCGAACCCTGGTGTTGCAAACACCATGCAAACACCATGCTCTACAAACTGAGCCACACGGGACTGCTCCAGTCAAACTCAGATTAGAGGGTAGGGTTTGGATTTTTCTCATTCCTCAGGCTCCTGACGCTGATGCTGATGTTTTGCTCTTTGTTTAGCTCTCTCTGTCTCTACCTCTCTCTGTCTCTACCTCTCTCTGTCTCTCCCTCTCTCTGTCTCTCCCTCTCTTCGTCTCTCTCTGTCTCTCCCTCTCTCTCTCTGTCTCTCTCTGTCTCTCCCTCTCTCTGTCTGTTTTGAGGTGAAAGCTTCCCCTCCCAAGAGAGTGAAGAAGAGCAGGACATGGCTGGTCTTCTCCATAGCAGGTACCAGAGAGTAGCAGGATAAAATAGTCACTTCATCACAGCGGCCCACCGCGGGGAGCTTCAGCTTTGTTATAGTCTGGTTCAGCTTGCTGTTATTACCACAGTCCTCCTCCCAGACACACACAGCAAACAGACAGCACTCACAACTCTCCCTCTTATGTAGGCTAAGGCCTGTGTGTGTGTGTGTGTGTGTGTGTGTGTGTGTGTGTGTGTGTGTGTGTGTGTGTGTGTGTGTGTGTGTGTGTTTACAACTAGGTGATGTGTACTCTGTCCATGTTTATGTTTGTGGGCATGCCTGTTAGTGTACAGTATGTGCACTATTTACAGTAGTTGGTGTGGACGTGTGTATGTGCTTCAGCTCAGGTAGTGAATGACCTCTGTGACAGTCAGGTATATCCCCTTTGGAAGGCTATGGAGCGTGTCATGGAAACTGTCTCAGTACCTGCTGGGTTCTCACATGACCGCCAACCACACACACAGATGGAGAGGTGTACTATAGGTTATAGAGGACATCTCACACTATGCAAAAGGTCCTCTCTTATATGACATACTTTGTGCTTGATTAGTCAATGTCCATTACAGTACTCTACATTGATGCTCAGTGAATTGAAACCCAATAAGGTTAGATGATGTCAGTCAATGTCCTGTCGGATTATCTATAACATAATCAGCAAAAGCTATAGCCAATCAGGAGTTGCTTCAGAAAAATGGGCCATAAGGGTGGCAAAAAGATGGCTGTTGCCAGGGTGACGTAGTCCTTGGATGCCAGTCGTCTCTGCCCATCTGTTCAGGACGGTGTGCCAGGGGAACGGCCTGTCTCAGAGTTGACGTAGTGACACTACAGTCCCAACCTACCTCTCATGAATACGGCATACTGTTTAAATGTACACACAGTGTATTTTGAGAGATATTTGAAACTGTATATATTTCAGATGTAGGATCTTGTCACGTTGTATAAATGATTGGAGACAGGCGCAGGAATATGTAATAGGGGGTTTTAATATTCCACCCAAAAATACAACATGCCATGAAAAGGCACGGGGATGAAGCCCAAAACAAACATGTATACAAAACCACACGGATGTAACCCAAACAAAAGAGCGAGGTAAAACCTCTAAGAAATACAAGGGACGAGACCCGTAATAACAATACACGGGACGAGACCCGTAATAACAATACACGGGACGAGACCCGTAATAACAATACACGGGACGAGACCAGTAATAACAATACACGGGACGAGACCAGTAATAACAATACACGGGACGAGACCCGTAATAACAATACACGGGACGAGACCCGTAATAACAATACACGGGACGAGACCAGTAATAACAATACACAGGACGAGACCCGTAATAACAATACACGGGACGAGACCCGTAATAACAATACACGGGACGAGACCAGTAATAACAATACACGGGACGAGACCCGTAATAACAATACACGGGACGAGACCCGTAATAACAATACACGGGACGAGACCAGTAATAACAATACACGGGACGAGACCCGTAATAACAATACACGGGACGAGACCAGTAATAACAATACACGGGACGAGACCAGTAATAACAATACACGGGACGAGACCAGTAATAACAATACACGGGACGAGACCCGTAATAACAATACACGGGGACGAGACCCGTAATAACAATACACGGGACGAGACCCGTAATAACAATACACGGGACGAGACCAGTAATAACAATACACGGGACGAGACCCGTAATAACAATACACGGGACGAGACCAGTAATAACAATACACGGGACGAGACCCGTAATAACAATACACGGGACGAGACCCGTAATAACAATACACGGGACGAGACCAGTAATAACAATACACGGGACGAGACCCGTAATAACAATACACGGACGAGACCAGTAATAACAATACACGGGACGAGACCAGTAATAACAATACACGGGACTAGACCAGTAATAACAATACACGGGACGAGAATAACAATACACGGGACGAGACCCGTAATAACAATACACGGGACGAGACCAGTAATAACAATACACGGGACGAGACCCGTAATAACAATACACGGGACGAGACCCGTAATAACAATACACGGGACGAGACCCGTAATAACAATACACGGGACGAGACCCGTAATAACAATACACGGGACGAGACCCGTAATAACAATACACGGGACGAGACCCGTAATAACAATACACGGGACGAGACATGTAATAACAATACACGGGACGAGACCCGTAATAACAATACACGGGACGAGACCCGTAATAACAATACACGGGACGAGACCAGTAATAACAATACACGGGACGAGACCAGTAATAACAATACACGGGACGAGACCCGTAATAACAATACACGGGACGAGACCAGTAATAACAATACACGGGACGAGACCAGTAATAACAATACACGGGACGAGACCCGTAATAACAATACACGGGACGAGACCCGTAATAACAATACACGGGACGAGACCAGTAATAACAATACACGGGACGAGACCAGTAATAACAATACACGGGACGAGACCCGTAATAACAATACACGGGACAAGACCCGTAATAACAATACACGGGACGAGACCAGTAATAACAATACACGGGACGAGACCAGTAATAACAATACACGGGATGAGACCAGTAATAACAATACACGGGACGAGACCCGTAATAACAATACACGGGACGAGACCAGTAATAACAATACACGGGACGAGACCCGTAATAACAATACACGGGACGAGACCCGTAATAACAATACACGGGACGAGACCAGTAATAACGAGTACACAATACATGCAGCACGAATGCCGAAACAACAAAGCACAGGTACTCACAAGACCAACGGACATGGGAACAATAACCGACAAGGGAATGGTGAACAGAGGGCACATATATACAGTTATTAAATCAGGGAATTGGAGTCAGGTGTGCGTAATGAGAAAGTTCAGTGACGCCTAGAGGCCGGTGACGTAGACCTCCGAGACTGGTGCACGGAATGAGCAGCAGTACCGGGGGAATCCGTGAGAGATCTTAATTTAAGCCAGTTTGCTACAGCAGGAAAATGATTCTGCAGCAATGGGAAATGTGAATTATTATGTGGATTATAATGAATGGAAATGTTCTTCACACGGGTTGATACATTTTTAATGTCGGACATTTTAAAGTGGAAATAACAAACTTTAGAAGCCTTTTTAAAGCTCAAATACACTACAAGTTTGCATTTCCTGCTGTGCAGGAACATTCTCAGCAATGAGTGACCAAATTACGATCCTGTGTCTGTATGTCCCACACGGTACACATGTACTGACTCTGAATAGCTGCAGACAGTAAAGTGTGTGCCATAGATTATTTCTCTCTCTGTGTTTGGTGTTGGGATAAGGAGCATTGATGTTTCTGTAGCCAGAGAGTCTTCTCTGCCAGAAGAGAAACATCTATATCAAAAGGAGTGAAATGAGAAAAGAGTCATTAGTTCTGATGCTATTCTCACAGTGGCTGGATTTCTGCTCAGTATTTCACTGCTTTGTGTGTGTGTGTGTGTGTGTGTGTGTGTGTGTGTGTGTGTGTGTGTGTGTGTGTGTGTGTGTGTGTGTGTGTGTGTGAGTGTGGGTGTGTGGGTGTGTGGGTGTGTGCGTGCGTGTGTGCGTGCCTATGTTCATATCCAACACCAAGTTTTCTAGCTCATCTCAGAGAATACTAAGATTATGAACAGCTTCCAGCTTGAAACAATATCAATGGTGCTCTCTGTCTCTCTATACAGCTCCATGGACCTCTACATTCAGTGAAATTCACCTGATCCCTCACAGCACCATACCAAGCCTCCCTCGGCCAAACTTAGCCCCGCCCTCTTCATGAGTAGCCAGGAGGAGGTGCCTGAGGTGCCTGAGATTGCCATGGCAATGGCGATGGCATCATCACCCCCACCACAACCACCCCCACCCCGACCACCCCCACCACGACCACCATCACCTGCCATGATTGGCTACGGCGGCCTGGAGTCACCTCCCCCTGACCTGTGCCAGTCGTGCGGCCAGAGACACCTGATAGAGGAGAACCATGAGTACCTGTACCAAGACGAGGTGGACGATGACCTCATGTGTCATATCTGTCTGCAGCCACTCATCAGGCCGCTGGACACGCCCTGTGGACACACCTACTGCCAGGAGTGTCTGACCAGCTTCCTGCTGGAGAGTGACTTCTGCCCCGTGGACCGCACCCATCTCATGCTGCAGAACTGCCGCAAGTCCAGCCTGCTGGTGCACAAGCTACTGGACAAGCTGGCCGTGGCCTGCCCCTTCTCTGACCACTGCACCGATACACTGCCCCGAGGAGAGTTGGGGGCTCACATCAAGAACAGGTAGGTCCCGTACCCCAACACACCCTAACCCACTATGTACTGGAATAACATTTCTACTGCAATAACATGTTACCTAAACACACCCTAACACAATATCTACTGTAATAACATATTACCCCAACACACCCTAACACAATATCTACTGTAATAACATATTACCCCAACACACCCTAACACAATAACTACTGTAATAACATATTAACCCAACACACCCTAACACAATATCTACTGTAATAACATATCTACTGTAATAACATATCTACTGTAATAACATATTAGCCCAACACACCCTAACACAATATCTACTGTAATAACATATTACCCCAACACACCCTAACACAATATCTACTGTAATAACATATTACCCCAACACACCCTAACACAATAACTACTGTAATAACATATTAACCCAACACACCCTAACACAATAACTACTGTAATAACATATTACCCTAACACAATAACTACTGTAATAACATATCTACTGTAATAACATATCTACTGTAATAACATATTAGCCCAACACACCCTAACACAATATCTACTGTAATAACATATTACCCCAACACACCCTAACACAATATCTACTGTAATAACATATTAACCCAACACACCCTAACACAATATCTACTGTAATAACATATCTACTGTAATAACATATTACCCCAACACACCCTAACACAATATCTACTGTAATAACATATTTCCCCAACACACCCTAACACAATATCTACTGTATAACATGTCTACTGTATAACATATTACCCCAACACACCTTAGCCCACTATCTACTGTATAACATATTACCCCAACACACCCTAACCCACTATCTACTGTATAACATATTACCCCAACACACCTTAGCCCACTATCTACTGTATAACATATTACCCCAACACACCCTAACCCACTATCTACTGTATAACATATTACCCCAACACACCTTAGCCCACTATCTACTGTATAACATATTACCCCAACACACCCTAACCCACTATCTACTGTATAACATATTACCCCAACACACCTTAGCCCACTATCTACTGTATAACATATTAACCCAACACACCCTAACCCACTATCTACTGTATAACATATTACCCCAACACACCCTAACCCACTATCTACTGTATAACATATTACCCCAACACACCTTAGCCCACTATCTACTGTATAACATATTACCCCAACACACCCTAACCCACTATCTACTGTATAACATATTACCCCAACACACCCTAACCCACTATCTACTGTATAACATATTACCCCAACACACCCTAACCCACTATCTACTGTATAGCATATTACCCCAACACACCCTAACCCACTATCTACTGTATAACATATTACCCCAACACACCTTAGCCCATTGCACTGACACCCTGCCTCAAAGAGAGATGGAGGCTCACATCAAGAACAGGTAGCAGAAACACTGAAAACCCCAACATGCATTTACACACTTTGAGAGGAGGCTACCCCTACACACTTTTACCCACAATCTACTGTAAGAGCAGAGAGACTTCCACACCCACTGTATACACAGTGTGACTATACTGTATGTTTTCCTAAATATGGTTAGATATTGCAGCACCCATAATAACTGCTGCATGTGTTTTTTTGTGTTCTTTTCTCCTCATCTGCTCCTCTCTCTCAGGGCTCATAATGTTGTTGTGATAAAACTGTGTTGACCTCCAGTTAACATACCCCCCCCCCCCCCTCCAGTCCCAGGGGGAGAGAGTACACCCCCCCTCCAGTCCCAGGGGGAGAGAGTACACCACCCCCCCCCCCCCCTCCAGTCCCAGGGGGAGAGAGCACACACACACCCCCCCCCCCTCCAGTCCCAGGGGGAGAGAGTACACCCTCCCCCCCTCCAGTCCCAGGGGGGGAGAGCACACCCCCCCCCCCCCAGTCCCAGGGGGAGAGAGTACACTTCCTCACCCTGGCTCTTTCATCTGAACCAACCTAGATCCTCTGTTTACATATCATTAAAGAGCCAGAGGTTTGACTGCTCGTTGTTCAGTGTCTGGGATCCTCTCATCATTAGCGCTCGTTAACACTCTGTTAGCCCAGAGGCCTGGGAGATAATTACAAGTGCATCTCCCTAGCTATGCACTGCTACTGTACAACAATGTGTTTCCCATTGAACTGAATATTGATAGTGATTGCATAACCTCTATTTCCTGATACTGCAATCCCCTCAAAGTTTACCACCTTTCTCTTCCCTTCTCCTCCCCCATATTCATCCTCTGGTGTCCTGGGTCTCCCACTTACTTCTCCCTCCTCCCTTTTTCTCTCTCTATCGCTCCCTAGGCTCCCAGGTTTCCTCTCCGTTTCTTTCATGGTGTGTGAGTGTTGTATTGCGGTATGTGGAGGTGATGTGATGTGAGTGGGCAGGGGTTCTCTGGGGACCAGCTCCTCTCTGGGATAGTCAGGAGGATTCAGGAGGTGTTATCTATCTGTGGAGGGGAGAGGCTACGTCCTAGGGGGAAGATAAGAGGCACTCTGGCTTGACTGGGGATGCCCATCCAGCCTGATTCACACTCTTCATAAGGTCATACTGGTAGTTGAACTTTGGTCCTGTCTGCTTGTGGTTGTGGTTGTGCGTTTTCGGTTCAGTGTTTGTGGTCTTGTGGTTGTGTTTGTGGTTGCGGTCCAGTAATTGTGGTTGTGTCCTTGTGGTCATGCAGGATTGCAAGTATGTGTTATGTTTATGATGCAGTACTTAAGGTCGTAAGTCATTAGGTGTGTGTTCATGGCAGGTGTTTATAGCCTGTGTTTTGCTTACACATCATTTTACAGTGAGTTTTCCATGTAAGTTTATAAAGTGCCTTTCCCAGTGAAAATATGTGAATTATTTGTACTTTAGCGTGTGTGTAGTGGCAATGTTGTGTTTAGATTCTGCTGCTATTCTCTTTCTTTTGTATTTAGCCTCGCTATTGTTATTTTACTGCTACTCTTTAATTATTTGTTACTTTTATTTCGTATTTTTTACATATTTTCTTAAAACTGCATTGTTGGTTAAGGGCTTGTAAGTAAGCATTTCACTGTAAGGTCTACACCTGTTGTATTCAGCATTTCACTGTTAGGTCTACTACACCTGTTGTATTCAGCATTTCACTGTAAGGTCTACACCTGTTGTATTCAGCATTTCACTGTAAGGTCTACTACACCTGTTGTATTCAGCATTTCACTGTTAGGTCTACACCTGTTGTATTCAGCATTTCACTGTAAGGTCTACACCTGTTGTATTCAGCATTTCACTGTTAGGTCTACACCTGTTGTATTCGGCTCATGTGACAAATTCGATTTGATGTGATTATTGTATTTGTCCGTTTATATTTCGGACAGGCCATTGGGTTGTTAGCTTGTCCAGGCAGGTGTACATTGATTCTTCCCATGTTTGAGGTTGCTGTGCCTGTAGCCTGGTGTTTCATGCCTCTCAGTATACGTACACGCTGTTCGGGGAGTGCTGTCTACGTAGTGTGGGATTGGAGAGGGATCTGTCTAAATTCAGATTACCCTGCAAAAGTCAAATAAATAACTTTGTCAAAGCATGTGATAAACAGAAAGTTACAAATCCCTTTGCGTGCCGATGCTTTTTGTGGGTTGAGTATTGGTGAGATTTAGGTCCTTGTTTTGTGTTCATACATGGTGAGAATCCCAAAAAGTACCCAGTGAAGTCCACTATGGGCCCTGGTCAAAGGTAGTGCACTATAAAGGGAATAGGGTGCCATTTGGGACACAGCTGTGACCCTGTGGACATGAAGTTAGATTTGATTCTTGTCTGTCAATATGGATAGCCAGTTCTAGAGGATGTGTGCTTGAATGCTTGGGTCTGTGTGCATGTGTATGTACTGAATGCTAACGTGCAGGCCTGTGTGTTTGTGTTGTATATGTACTGAATGCTAACGTGCAGGCCTGTGTGTTTGTGCTGTATATGTACTGAATGCTAACGTGCAGGCCTGTGTGTTTGTGTTGTGTATGTACTGAATGCTAACGTGCAGGCCTGTGTGTTTGTGTTGTGTATGTACTGAATGCTAACGTGCAGGCCTGTGTGTTTGTGCTGTGTATGTACTGAATGCTAACGTGCAGGCCTGTGTGTTTGTGCTGTGTATGTACTGAATTCTTACGTGCAGGCCTGTGTGTTTGTGTTGTGTATGTACTGAATGCTTACGTGCAGGCCTGTGTGTTTGTGTTGTGTATGTACTGAATGCTAACGTGCAGGCCTGTGTGTTTGTGCTGTGTATGTACTGAATTCTTACGTGCAGGCCTGTGTGTTTGTGTTGCGTATGTACCGAATGCTTACGTGCAGGCCTGTGTGTTTGTGTTGTGTATGTACTGAATGCTTACGTGCAGGCCTGTGTGTTTGTGCTGTATATGTACTGAATGCTTATGTGCAGGCCTGTGTGTTTGTGTTGTGTATGTACTGAATGCTTACGTGCAGACCTGTGTGTTTGTGTTGCGTATGTACTGAATGCTTACGTGCAGGCCTGTGTGTTTGTGTTGTGTATGTACTGAATGCTAACGTGCAGGCCTTTGTGTTTGTGCTGTGTATGTACTGAATGCTTACGTGCAGGCCTGTGTGTTTGTGTTGTGTATGTACTGAATGCTTACGTGCAGGCCTGTGTGTTTGTGTTGTGTATGTACTGAATGCTTACTTGCAGGCCTGTGTGTTTGTGTTGCGTATGTACTGAATGCTTACGTGCAGGCCTGTGTGTTTGTGTTGTGTATGTACTGAATGCTAACATGCAGGCCTGTGTGTTTGTGCTGTGTATGTACTGAATGCTTACGTGCAGGCTTGTGTGTTTGTGTTGTGTATGTACTGAATGCTAACGTGCAGGCCTGTGTGTTTGTGCTGTGTATGTACTGAATGCTTACGTGCAGGCCTGTGTGTTTGTGTTGTGTATGTACTGAATGCTTACGTGCAGGCCTGTGTGTTTGTGTTGTGTATGTACTGAATGCTTACGTGCAGGCCTGTGTGTTTGTGTTGTGTATGTGTGAGTGTGAGGTAAGTTCACCTGGCTATAAGCCAGAGGGCTGATCTCCGCTCTCTGAATTCTACAGTGACAGGTGGCCGTCCTTTCGCTGACCCTACTGAACTTGTAGGCCCTGTCACTTCCTGATGTCACATCGTGATGTCCTGACGATGGCCTGTCATAGGTTCTCATACATTCTGCTGCTGTAATTTGACTTGTTCTACTGCATGGCAGACGGATGCCTCATCCACACCAGAACATTCCTTTTTCAAGGGGTGCATAGAAGCCACCTTACTAACCTTTGCTCTGTTGATTCCTCTAGCCTCAACTACTCTGCTTCTGGAAGACTGTTTGAGAGGAATGGAAATAGGCAAACAATATAAATGTGTGAAGTGTGTGTGTTTGGGTGGTTGTGTGTGTGTTTCTGACTGTGTTTTTGGGGGGTTGTGTGTGTGTGTGTGTGTGTTTCTGAGTGTGTGTTTGGGGGGTTGTGTGTGTGTGTGTGTGTGTGTGTGTGTGTGTGTGTGTGTGTGTGTGTGTGTGTGTGTGTGTGTGTGTGTGTTTCTGAGTGTGTGTTTGGGTGGTTGCGTGTGTGTGCTTACGTGCAGGCCTGTGTGTTTGTGCTGTGTATGTACTGAATGCTAACGTGCAGGCCTGTGTGTTTGTGCTGTGTATGTACTGAATGCTTACGTGCAGGCCTGTGTGTTTGTGCTGTGTATGTACTGAATGCTTACGTGCAGGCCTGTGTGTTTGTGTTGTGTATGTACTGAATGCTTACGTGCAGGCCTGTGTGTTTGTGCTGTGTATGTACTGAATGCTTACGTGCAGGCCTGTGTGTTTGTGTTGTGTATGTACTGAATGCTTACGTGCAGGCCTGTGTGTTTGTGTTGTGTATGTGTGAGTGTGAGGTAAGTCCACCTGGCTATAAGCCAGAGGGCTGATCTCCGCTCTCTGAATTCTACAGTGACAGGTGGCCGTCCTTTCCCTGACCCTACTGAACTTGTAGGCCCTGTCACTTCCTGATGTCACATCGTGATGTCCTGACGATGGCCTGTCATAGGTTCTCATACATTCTGCTGCTATAATTTGACTTGTTCTACTGCATGGCAGATGGATGCCTCATCCACACCAGAACATTCCTTTTTCAAGGGGTGCATAGAAGCCACCTTACTAACCTTTGCTCTGTTGATTCCTCTAGCCTCAACTACTCTGCTTCTGGAAGACTGTTTGAGAGGAATGGAAATAGGCAAACAATATAAATGTGTGAAGTGTGTGTGTTTGGGTGGTTGTGTGTGTGTTTCTGAGTGTGTGTTTGGGTGGTTATGTGTGTGTTTCTGAGTGTGTGTTTGGGTGGTTGTGTGTGTGTTTCTGACTGTGTTTTTGGGGGGTTGTGTGTGTGTGTGTGTGTGTGTGTGTGTGTGTGTTTCTGAGTGTGTGTTTGGGGGGTTTTGTGTGTGTGGGTGTGTGTGTGTTAGTGTGTGTGTGTGTGTGTGTGTGTGTGTGTTTCTGAGTGTGTGTTTGGGGGGTTGTGTGTGTGTGTGTGTGTGTGTGTGTGTGTGTGTGTTTGTGTGTGTGTGTGTGTGTGTGTTTCTGAGTGTGTGTTTGGGTGGTTGTGTGTGTGTTTCTGAGTGTGTGTTTGGGTGGTTGCGTGTGTGTGTGTGCGTTTCTGAGTGTGTGTTTGGGTGGTTGCGTGTGTGTGTGTGCGTTTCTGAGTGTGTGTTTGGGTGGTTGTGTGTGTGTTTCTGAGTGTGTGTTTGGGTGGTTGCGTGTGTGTGTGTGTGTGTGCGTTTCTGAGTGTGTCATGACTCCTTTGGGCCAGACTGGTTTTTCCTTTTTCACAAACTGCATCCTGTGACAATCCAATTACCTTCATTTTCCTGCCAGCCTGTGGCCTTGTGTGGTACACACTGCTTACACACCACAGCCCAGCACACACAACTAAACACACACACACCAGCTCACACAACTCTACCCCTAAACACACAGCACCCACACATCTCTCTCATATTTACCCATCAAATATTCATTGGGATGGGGTATTTACACCAGTTAAGTGCCTTACACATTTCCAGACAAGACAGCACTACACTGAGACTTACTCGTCCTTCAGGGTCCCTAACCACTACTAACCACTACTAACCACTACTAACCACTACTAACCACTACCACAGAGAGGAGAGGAGAGGAGCTGTTAGATAGGCCTGCTGTAAAGAGATGGGCACAAGAAAGAAAAAACTAAGATGAAAAGAGAAGAGCAAGAGAGGTTAGAGGATAGCTTTAAAGGAGAGAATCAATGTGGGACAAAGTGGTAATGAAATATAGTGGGAGAGGAATTGAGAGGAGGGAGAGATGGAGAGATAGAAAGGAGATAAATGAGGGAAGCTGCAAGCTTGAAGTGTTACGTGATAACATGAGTGGAGATCAAAGTTCTCTAACCACCATCGGTCGGTAACTCCATCAGGCTCTCTATTTACAGCTGAAGAGAGGGATGACAGAGAAGGGGGAGATGAGAGGAGAGAGAGGGGCAGAGAAAGAGGAGAGATGAAAAGAGAGAGATCTATCTATCTAGCCCTGTAAACACTCAAAACAAAAACAGTCTGCTTCATTTGCATGTCCTCTGTCTGCTAGCTCTGTGACCAGCTCTTATGCAACCTTAAGGGGCCCAACATTATTCATCAATACAGTGCCCCCCACCCATGACCTCCTGCAGGTTAGCGTTTTCCGTCATGAATCTTGTTCTGGAGGCAGCTCTGCAGAGTTGTCACCTAACCCTAACCTTAACCCTAACCTTACCACACTGCTAACCCTAATGCCTAACCCTATCCTTCAATTTAGGTAACTTTTACAATATAGACAATTTTTACGATACATTACATGGCCAAAAGTATTTGAGAAACACACTAAAGGTTATTAGGTACACTATATATACAAAAGTATGTGGACACCCCTTCAAATGAGTGGATTCTGCTATTTCAGCCACACTCGTTGCTGACAGGTGTATAAAATCGAGCACACAGCCATGCAATCATATTGCAAACACTGGCAGTAGAATGACTTACTGAAGAGCTCAGTGACTTTCAACGTGGCACTGTTATAGAATTCCACCTATCCAACAAGTCAGTTCGCCAAATTGCTGCCCTGCTAGAGGTGCCCAGGTCAACTGTAAGTGCTGTTTTTGTGAAGTGGAAATGTCTAGGAGCAACAACAGGTCAGCCGCGAAGTAGTAGGCCACACAAGCTCACAGAACGGACCGCCAAGTGCAGAAGCGCATAGCATTTAACAATCGTCTGTCCTCAGTTGCAACACTCACTACTGAGTTCCAAACTGTCTCTGGAAGCAACGTCAGCACAATAACTGTTCGTCGAGAGCTTCTGGGTTTCATGAAGCTCACAAGCCTAAGATCACCATGCGCAATGCCAAGCCTCGGCTGGAGTGGTGTAAAGCTCGCTGCCATTGGACTCTGGAGTGATGAATCACACTTCACCATCTGGCAGTCCGACGGACAAATTTGGGTTTGGCAGATGCCAGGAGAACGCTACCTGCCCGAATGCATAGTGCCAACGTTAAAGTTTGGTGTAGTAGGAATAATGTTCTGGGGCTGTTTTTCATGGTTTGGGCTAGGTCCCTTAGTTCCAGTTAAGGGAAATCTTAACACTACAGAATACAATGACATTCTAGTAAGGCCCTTTCCTGTTTCAGCATGACAATGCTCCCGTGCACAAATCAAATCAAATCAAATTTTATTGGTCACATTCACATGGTTAGCCGATGTTAATGCGAGTGTAGTGAAATGCTTGTGCTTCTAGTTCCGACCATGCAGTAATATCTAACAAGTAATCTAACAATTTCACAACAACTACCTTGTACACACAAGTGTAAAGAAATGAATAAGAATATGTACATACAAATATATGGATGAGCGATGGCCGAACGTCATAGGCAAGAGGCAGTAGATGGTAGAGAGTACAGTATATACATATGAGATGAGTAATGTAGGGTATGTAAACATTATATAAAGTGACATTGTTTAAAGTGACTAGTGATACATTTATTACATCCAATTTTTTATTATTAAAGTGGCTAGAGATCTGAGTCAGTATGTTGGCAGCAGCCACTCAGTGTTAGTGATGGCTGTTTAACAGTCTGATGGCCTTGAGATAGAAGCAGTTTTTCAGTCTCTCGGTCCCAGCTTTGATGCACCTGTACTGACCTCGCCTTCTGGATGGTAGCAGGGTGAACAGGCAGTGGCTCGGGTGGTTGTTGTCCTTGATGATCTTTTTGGCCTTCCTGTGACATCGGGTGTTGTAGGTGTCCTGGAGGGCAGGTAGTTTGCCCCCGGTGATGCATTGTGCAGACCTCACTACCCTCTGGAGAGCCTTATGGTTGTGGGCGGAGCAGTTGCCGTACCAGGCGGTGATACAGCCCGACAGGATGCTCTCAATTGTGCATCTGTAAAAGTTTGTGAGTGTTTATGGTGACAAGCCAAATTTCTTCAGCCTCCTGAGGTTGAAGAGGCGCTGTTGCACCTTCTTCACCACACTGTCTGTGTGGGTGGACCATTTCAGTTTGTCCGTGATGTGTACGCAGAATAACTTAAAACTTTCCACCTTCTCCACTACTGTCCCGTCAATGTAGATAGGGGGCTGCTCCCTCTGCTGTGTCCTGAAGTCCACGATCATCTCCTTTGTTTGTTGACATTGTGTGTGAGGTTATTTTCCTGACACCACACTCCGAGGGCCCTCACCTCCTCCTTGTAGGCCGTCTCGTCGATGTTGGTAATCAAGCCTACCACTGTAGTGTCGTCTGCAGACTTGATGATTGAGTTGGAGGCGTGCATGGCCACGCAGTCATGGGAGAACAGGGAGTACAGGAGAGGGCTGAGAACGCAACCTTGTGGGGCCCCAGTGTTGAGGATCAGCAGGGTGGAGATGTTGTTTCCTACCCTCAACACCTGGGGGCGGCCCGTCAGAAAGTCCAGGACAAAGTTGCACAGGGCGGGTTCGAGACCCAGGGTCTCGAGCTTAATGACGAGTTAGGAAGGTACTATGGTGTTAAATGCTGAGCTGTAGTCGATGAACAGCATTCCTACATAGGTATTCCTTTTGTCTAGATGGGTTAGGGCAGTGTGCAGTGTGATTGCAAGGTCCATACAGAAATGGTTTGTCAACCACATCGAACACTTTTGGTATGAATTGGAACGCCGATTGCGAGCCAGGCCTAATTGCCCAACATCAGTGCCCGACCTCACTAATGCTCTTGTAGCTGAGTGGAAGCAAGTCTCCGGAGCAATGTTCCAACATCTAGTGGTAAGCCTCACCAGAAGAGTGGAGGCTGTTTTAGCAGCAAAGGGGGGACCAACTCCATATTAATGTTAGGCCATGATTTTGTAATGAGATATTCAACTTTTGGCCATGTAGTGTAAATGTCAACCTACCTTCTTACCCATACCCAGCCAAATGTCAGTCACTGTGTACTGTAATTCAGCCCCTAAAGCCTGCTTAGCCAATCAAGGGTAGATGATGATTTGGGGGAGTTGTTTTTGTTTTGATATTGCCTAAAGGCATTAGCATGCTTCAGTTTGGCTGGCGCCTAGCCGAAGTGGTCTAGCCGAATGAGTGTGCTCGCATACTACCTTAAAAGACGCTTGAAAAATTTGAAAAAAGCTGCAATAGTACGGTGTGTCCATTTTGAGATGCCGTAGCTAGTATACACTTCCTCAAAATATTCAGAATTCATCTAAGATAATGCAAGAAATGTGTCATTCATTTTGTCGTTTTAACCAAGGAGATCTTGGTCATGCAATTTTAACGGAGATGTTTGGTGCAGTATTTCACAATGAAAAAATGTTCATGTGTCTCGATGAATGACAATAAAGACTTTATTGAAGAATCCCTACTGTTGACCAATCACTGACAAAGGAGCGTAGACTATGGATCAGAAGTTCTTATTTTTTTTTTATTTGCCCAATCAGCCCCCAAAAAAATTTCGCAAAATGTTGTCATAATATATGCGCAAACTTTTCCAAACTGTTTCGGCTGGGAAGTGTGCAGATGCCTTAAGATTGCAGGTTTATCAAACATGATCTTGCCTCTGTCACATGGCCTAGCCCCCCCCCCCTTCCCCTGTTCCAATTCACACCCCCCCACAACACTTTCCCTGAGTAAATTGCTGGGCATTTGGCTACTGGTTTGGTTCAGTCAATAATTATTATAACAGTTAACTCTCCTTTCCTGTTCTCTCTATCAGTCTGTTTCACTCCATTCAGAAAAACAGGCTTCTATCTTTGTAATGAAAATTGTGTGCAGTGTGTTTTTTCCCCTGCTCACTGTCAATTATTTTTCATGTGTGGGCAGGGGGAGGTTAATGCAGTAGCTCTGTGTGTGTGTGTGTGTGTGTGTGTGTGTGTGTGTGTGTGTGTGTGTGTGTGTGTGTGTGTGTGTGTGTGTGTGTGTGTGTGTGAGTGAGAGGGAGGGAGGGAGGGAGGGGGGTTGCGACCAATCAGAGAAGCCCCAGGTAACCCCCCCCCCCATTTGTTTGGTCTGCTCCATCTCTCCCTCTCAGTGGTTCCTGCTGCAGTATAAGTCACAGGCTGTGCTGTTCCCTCTGACACACATACACACACACATTCATACGAGCGCAAATCCTCTTACACCTCGCTAGTGCCCAGAGCAGATTATAGCCTGCACATTTCAAATCGTATTCCAAATGTGCCACTTTCCCCTGGGTCTCCTCCCTCCTCTTCCTCCTCCTCCTCCTCCTCCTCCTCTTCATCATCTACCTCCACGGGACTTCTTCTCTGCACCTGCTTCTACTGCTGCTGCTTCTTCTTCCTCTTCATCATCCACTCTGTCTTCAACCTCTGGCAGCTGGCCTGCTCGCCTCTGCAGCTGAGATGACCAGGCAGCCTCTCTAAGGGAGAGAGAGTGAGACAGGAGGAGACAGAAAAGAGAGAACAGGAGAAAGAGGAAAAGAAAAAAGAAAGGGAGTAATTTAGACCTAAGAGCTACTCCGAAGAAAGAAGGGAAGAAGTCAACACGGTCAGGCTCGGAGAGGAGGTGGAGGAAGGGAAAGAGGAGGAGAGAGCTCCAGCACGGTCAGGCTCGGAGAGGAGGAGGAGGAAGGGAAAGAGGAGGAGAGAGCTCCAGCACGGTCAGGCTCGGAGAGGAGGTGGAGGAAGAGAAAGAGGAGGAGAGAGCTCCAGTGCAGAAGGAGAGAGGGAAGAGAAAAGAGAAAAAGAGAGCGAGAGAGAGCTGACTGTGTATTGACCATGAAGGCTCTGCTGCTGCTGGTTCTACCCTGGCTCAGCCCAGCCAACTACACTGACAATGTGGGCAACCTGCACATCCTCTACTCTGAGCTGTGAGTACTGTACCACTGTCCCACTCAGTATAGACCTGCTGCATCCATTCACCCCATCACTCTCCTCCAACAGCAGCAGCCCATGCAGCCCTGCAGTATGTGTGTGTGTGTGTGTGTATCTGTGTGAGCATGCACACGCAATTGTGAATGAGAGGGTGTATGTCTGTGTATGTGCACGTTTGTGTGTGTGTGTGTTTGTTTTAATCTGGCTATAAAGAGAGTGTATGGCTCTATGGCCATTTGCTCAGTTATTGACTTGGGTAATGGTTTCTGTAGCAGTGGCCATGGCAGCGGGATGCGGTTGCCTTGGCAGCGGAATGCGGTTGCTGTGGGTTTTGTGCAGACAAGGTCTGTTTGGATGCTCCAGAGCAGCACTGCAGCATGGGAGAGCTCTCATCAGGACTGTGGGATGTTTCTGTGTGTTTCCTGTTTTGTGTGTGTGCGTGCGGTCTATTTATTTGTACCAAAATGTGAACCTGTGTACGGCTATTGCTAAACTCTTTGATGGTCTCTGTATGTGTGCGTTATTGAGTTATTCATGAGTTATTTAGGTGTGGAGGACATACATGGCCATACCTGTGTGAGTGTGTCTGTTTGATTCAACAATAACAACCATAACATATCCACACACACACAGCTCATTCACATCTTCGTCCCCCCCCCACACACACACACACTTCAGGAGCCCATTCAGTCATAGTTGATGTGAAACACACTCTTACTGAGGCACTTTGACACCATGGCAACAACCCTCTCATCCAGCCAGCTGAATTCATCATACTGAGGAATGGATGATAATTTCACTTCCTACTGTATTTCATTCCACTGGCTCAGGTTCTCATGTTTTAAAATAGACACCGTCCTCCATAAAATAAGCCTAAACAAGTACTGCATAGATACTTTTGATTTTCATTATAGGTTTGCAAGTGCGGAGAATTGCGTTTTGTATGTGGAGGTTTGGGCTGTGCAGCTGAATTGTATTTGTGAATATAGGTTTGGGTCTGTGTGTGTGTTTCTAAGTGTGTCTATATCAGTATAGTCTTTATACGGTTTGACCATGTGGGCATTCCTTCTCTTTGTATGCATATAGACTGAGTCTTTCCGGGAATAGTCTATATTGGCCCACAGTGCATTCTTTCTGTCTCTCTCAGTGATATTGGTATATTCAGCAGACGCGTGAAACCTGGGGCTCACAGATCTCTAAGCTGGGATCCTTCTGTCCTCGCCAGTCCCCAGTCTGACGGAAATGTCCCATTATGCTGCATGAATACAGGGAACAATGCAACGCTTTAAAAATTGTCCAATTCCATTGTGGGGATCCTCTATTGAGTGGAGCTTTAGCTCCTGCAGACACTCAGATCCCCTGTTGGACAGCCATGAATCCTAGAAAGATGGGGAGAGGAGAGGGAAAGAGCGAGATAGGAGAGGAGAGAATAGGATAGGAGAGGAGACCAGGGAAAGAGATGGCAAGAACAGAAAGGGAAGAAATGGAGAGAACAGGTGGGAGAGGTAACAAAAGGGGAGAAAAAGGAGAAAGAGGGGAGGGAGAGGATGTTAAAGGAGGAGAGAAGAGGTGCAATGAGAATAGATTAGAAATAGAAAGAAGGGTATAGAGGAGGAAAGAGGAGAGGAGAGAGAGAGAAGTGGAGTTGAGAGGAGACAGTGGAGGATAAGGTCACTTCCTGGCCCTGCATCCCATCTGTCCATGCATACGGCTGCCATAGCAATGGGACCATGAGGGGCCCGTTGGGAGCACGTTCAGCATGTGGGTCATTCCAATTAGGGATTGTTTGTAAATACCATGAGCGCTTTCTCTCCTCGTGTGTGCGTAATTCTGTGAGTGTTAGAGTGTGTATCTGTGTGTGTTTCCATGTGTCTGTGCGCATCGCTGTCTCTGTGACAGGGGACATTTGTTGATTATGACACGATAGATAGGGGAGCAGACAAATGCAGATATAGTATTTTTCTGGCTTGCTGGAAAGCTGTCTGGAGAGCTGGCTGGAGAGCTGGCTGGAAAGCTGTCTGGAGAGCTGGCTGGAGAGCTGGCTGGAAAGCTGTCTGGAAAGCTGGCTGGAGAGCTGGCTGGAAAGCTAGCTGGAAAGCTGGCTGGAAAGCTGGCTGGAAAGCTAGCTGGAAAGCTGGGTGGAAAGCTGGCTGGAGAGCTGGCTGGAGAGCTGGCTGGAGAGCTGGCTGGAAAGCTAGCTGGAAAGCTGGCTGGAAAGCTGTCTGGAAAGCTGTCTGGAAAGCTGTCTGGAAAGCTGGCTGGAGAGCTGGCTGGAGAGCTGGCTGGAAAGCTAGCTGGAAAGCTGGCTGGAAAGCTGTCTGGAGAGCTGGCTGGAAAGCTAGCTGGAAAGCTGGCTGGAAAGCTGGCTGGAAAGCTGGCTGGAAAGCTGGGTGGAAAGCAGGCTGGAGAGCTGGCTGGAGAACCGGCTGGAGATCAATGGCACACCGTTAATCTTTATCCACAGCCCTGACAGCCAGGAGTAGTCTTCCAGCATTTCATAGCTCTCTCCTTTTCTCACTACGCTTTTCTCTGCCTCTCTCTCAGTTGTCTGCCCTGCATTTCTCTGCTTACCACTAAAGTGATTTTATTCTATGAGAGAAATGATATTGTATTGTATGTTATCTGCACAGACATACACACACAGTATACAGTAGAGAGAGAGAGAGAGAGAGAGAGAGAGAGAGAGAGAGAGAGAGAGAGAGAGAGCGAGAGAGCGAGAGAGAGAGAGAGAGAGAGCGAGAGACCGAGAGAGCGAGAGAGAGAGAGAGAGAGAGAGAGAGAGAGAGAGAGAGAGAGAGAGCGAGAGAGAGAGAAAGAGAGAGAGAGAGAGAGATAGAAAGAGAGAGAGAGAGAGAAAGATAGAGAGAGAGAGAGAGAGAGAGAGAGAGAGAGAGAGAGAGAGAGAGAGAGAGAGAGAGTGAGAGAGTGAGAGAGTGAGTGAGAGAGTGAGAGAGTGAGTGAGAGAGTGAGAGAGAGAGTGAGAGTGAGAGAGATAGAGAGAGAGAGAGAATATGTGTTGTTGGTACGTATTGAAATCTTTAATAAAGTTACCACCATTGCCCTCTGTCAGCACCAATTCAAACGCAGCACTGGCACACACACAAGAGCACCTACTATACATGACGTTTCTCTCCACGTGTCCCTGTACATACTATACACACACACCCGCACAAACGCTCACACACACAAAACAATCACACAAAAGACATGAGCGCTGCGTCCACTTACCACCCCTTTTGAAAACATGTACATAATCCACTCTATTTTTCCATAACACACACACACACACTGCCACACACACATCTCACCCCTCCCCCAGCACACATGCCCTCTACTCCCCTGATAATCACATTGCAGTGCTATAGAGTGTTAATTATGAATCCGTCTTCATTTCTGGAGCCTGGGCTGGCTTGCCTTAAACAATATGATTGGTTTAGCTTCCGTCCTTTCAACCTGAATCTCAGAGGTGTTTGATCTCCCCTAAAGCCTGACGTGGAGAGAGCTGCGGCGTACCCCAGTGCTCCCAGAGCCTTCCGCACGGACACATCCTAACAGGATTAGCCCGCCTCTCGGCCACAGAGCAGGTGATCTGAACGATAAGAGGCGTTTGTTTATTCCAGGTCCATCCCATCCCCAGTGAAAGACATACCGTACCCCGACTACCATCCCGACCCAGGCCCATCTCAGCCTCGCGGCTAGGTGGAGGGCTGGCTTCACTAATTAGACTTTTGTTTGGATTGAATATGAATCCTTTTTCTGCGGTCAGGCGGCTCTCCCTGTCTCAGCGCATCTGTCAGGCTGGAGTCAGAGGAGCGGAGCAGAGGAGAGTATAGAGGTTATGATTAAATCAGGACAACAGACAAAATCTTATCCAACTGGACACGCAAACGACGTTCTCATTGGAGACCATTCTGACCACCTGACTCCACATGAGTAGTGGTTGATAATCACATACCATGCATAAAACACACTTCCTGTAGCTATACTCTAACATACTGTAGGAACATACAGTATGTATGGATGAACAGACAACTGTGATGTGTGATATCACTTCCACCCAAACATGAGTGTAAAATCAAGTCAAATCAAATGTTATTGGTCACATATAAATGGTTAGCAGATGTTAATGTGAGTGTGGTGAAATGCTTGTGCTTCTATTTCCGACAGTGCAGTAATATCTAACAAGTAATCTAACAATTCCACAACAACTACCTAATACACACACATCTAAAGGGGTGAATGAGAATATGTACATATAAATATATGGATGAGAGATGGCCGAGCGGCATAGGCAAGGTGCAGTAGATGGTATAAAATACAGTATATACATATGGTATGAGTAATGTAAAGTATGTAAACATTATTAAAGTGGCATTACTTAAAGTGCCATTATTTAAAGTGGCCAGTGATTGCAAACATATACAAAATCTACTGTATTTTTTCAATAACAAACACACACGCACTGCCACACACACACACACGTCTCACCCCTCCCCCAGCACACATGCCCTCTACTCCCCTGATAATCACATTGCAGTGCTATAGAGCGTTAATTATGAATCCGTCTTCATTTCTGGGGCCTGGGCTGGCTTGCCTTAAACAATATGATTGGTTTAGGACACACTTAGAGAGAGAGAGAGAGAGAGAGAGAGAGAGAGAGAGAGAGAGAGAAAGAGACTGCATTTACACAGACACACACACACACATACACATACACATACACACACACACTCACACACACAGAGGTACACATTATCACATGGACCATGCATATACACACACACACTCACACACACAGAGGTACACATTATCACATGGACCATGCATATACACACACACACTCACACACACAGAGGTACACATTATCACATGGACCATGCATATACACACACACCAAAAGCAGTGCTGAATTATTTACAGAAAAGAAAGAATGCATGAGAGAAAGAGAGCAGAGGGCAGTCTTCTCCTCTAATGTCATTGTATTCATGCAGACATGTTGAGCATGGCCTGCAGGTCGCTAGGTCAGCTTGGAGGACAAGCGGAGGCGATCAAGATTGGGTGGTTAGAGAGATGCAATTTGTATGCAAGGCAGAGTTCTATTAAATATACTGTGTTGATTGGGTGGGTATGAATGTTGCAGCACATATGTTTGTTTGTGCATGTCCACTGTGGTACTGTAGTATTCTACTTCCTAGCCGTATCGTAAAATAATTACACATACCGAAGAATGACAAGACATTCATACCAACCTCAGGTTGGCCTTTGGTCTGCCTGTATCAGTGTGTCTTTGGTCTGCCTGCATCAGTGTGTCTTTGGTCTGCCTGCATCAGTATGTACAGTATATTGAGCTGCAGCCTGTTCTACAAGGTGGATATCTCTCCTCTGCTGACTGACTTATCCCGACAGAATGGTCACGTTCCTTATGAGTGGCCAGCACAGACAGTGGAGCACAGCTATCTCAGAGACAGAGAGAGAAAGGGAGAGAGAGTGAGACAGAGGAGAGAGGGAGGAGAGGAGATGAGAGGAAAGCAGAAGCCAGTCTAATCTGTCATGTCAGTGATGTGATGCCCTGGCTGCCTCGTGCCACGCCCCTGGCCACACCCCAGGCCACACGTCATCTAGAGACCGTGGCACATAGTGGGAACAAACGGGGCCGAGCGGAACTATGGTAAGGCGCTGCAGGGACAGTTTCCGTGGTGACCTTGTTTCCACGGGGGCTGGAAAGACTGGTGGAGGCAGTGTCCCACGGCAACAAGGCCCACCCGCCCCTCCCTGACCATGTGACCATGTGAGAAATGAGACCATAGAGAGCAGAGGCATACAGAGTGGCACCTCCAGCACTGTGAGATACTAGCAGAAAGGGATGCTTTGGCAGGGGGTGATATTGGAGTGTTGTTCTATACCCATGACACAAACACACATACACACACACAAAAGCTAACCACTTGAATGAAATACAATACAAGCCTAAGTTAATAGGAGGTTAGAAGAGAGATACATCTATTAGCACACTCAGGTACATAGAACTATACAGCCACACCCACACACAGGCCTCTAAAGGCACAGTGAATAGAAGATACTGTATCATCCACACACAGGCCTCTAAAGACACAGTGAATAGAAGATACTGTATCATCCACACACAGGCCTCTAAAGGCACAGTGAATAGAAGATACTGTATCATCCACACACAGGCCTCTAAAGACATAGTGAATAGAATATACTGTATCATCCACACACAGGCCTCTAAAGACATAGTGAATAGAATATACTGTATCATCCACACACAGGCCTCTAAAGGCACAGTGAATAGAATATACTGTATCATCCACACACAGGCCTCTAAAGACACAGTGAATAGAAGATACTGTATCATCCACACACAGGCCTCTAAAGACACAGTGAATAGAAGATACTGTATCATCCACACACAGGCCTCTAAAGACACAGTGAATAGAAGATACTGTATCATCCACACACAGGTCCTCTAAAGGCACAGTGAATAGAAGATACTGTATCATCCACACACAGGTCTCTAAAGGCACAGTGAATAGAAGATACTGTATCATCCACACACAGGTCCTCTAAAGGCACAGTGAATAGAAGATACTGTATCATCCACTCACAGGCCTCTAAAGGCACAGTGAATAGAAGATACTGTATCATCCACACACAGGCCTCTAAAGACACAGTGAATAGAAGATACTGTATCATCCACACACAGGCCTCTAAAGACACAGTGAATAGAAGATACTGTATCACCCACACACAGGCCTCTAAAGACACAGTGAATAGAAGATACTGTATCATCCACACACAGGCCTCTAAAGGCACAGTGAATAGAATATACTGTATCATCCACACACAGGCCTCTAAAGACACAGTGAATAGAATATACTGTATCATCCACACACAGGCCTCTAAAGGCACAGTGAATAGAAGATACTGTATCATCCACACACAGGCCTCTAAAGGCACAGTGAATAGAAGATACTGTATCATCCACACACAGGCCTCTAAAGGCACAGTGAATAGAATACACTGTATCATCCACACACAGGCCTCTAAAGGCACAGTGAATAGAATATACTGTATCATCCACACACAGGCCTCTAAAGGCACAGTGAATAGAATATACTGTATCATCCACACACAGGCCTCTAAAGGCACAGTGAATAGAAGATACTGTATCATCCACACACAGGCCTCTAAAGGCACAGTGAATAGAATACACTGTATCATCCACACACAGGCCTCTAAAGGCACAGTGAATAGAATATACTGTATCATCCACACACAGGCCTCTAAAGACACAGTGAATAGAAGATACTGTATCATCCACACACAGGCCTCTAAAGGCACAGTGAATAGAAGATACTGTATCATCCACACACAGGCCTCTAAAGACACAGTGAATAGAAGATACTGTATCATCCACACACAGGTCCTCTGGAGGCACAGTGAATAGAAGATACTGTATCATCCACACACAGGCCTCTAAAGACACAGTGAATAGAAGATACTGTATCATCCACACACAGGCCTCTAAAGGCACAGTGAATAGAAGATACTGTATCATCCACACACAGGTCCTCTGGAGGCTGTCCTTGATTGCCTTTTAACATGAAAGGTTCTCACGCTCACAAGCGTGCACACACATACACACTTACAAAAACCTCCACATCCTGTACCTAATAACCCTTAGTGTGTCTCTCAAACACATCAAATACTCTCACAGTGCTGGAAAGAATGATACAAGCACAATTCCCACTGCAGTCATTCTTAGCTGCCATGGATTGGGCCTTATAGACTTACATTGAAGCACTGACAATTTCCAGAATTTGCATGAAAGATACCATTAGGTACCGTATGCACTATTGTGCTGTGCTCCTGCAGCAAAGCCTTTGTTATGTAGCGGAGACATCACTGTTATTGTAGCGAGCTCAGAGCCAGCTACTCTCCCAAGCCGAGGAGAGAATAAATCAGCTCTGTACTCGCTGTGCTGTTCTCCTCTGACAGAAAGAGAGTTACAAGTTGGAGGGAGAGAGAGGAGGAGAGAGCAGAAAGGATGGATGGATAGAGTCCAAAAGAGAGCACAGGATGGAGGAAAAGGAGATGAGGGACAGAGGAGTACAGAGAGGTAAACTGTTGTTTGAAATGCCACACTAATAAAATGACTGGTGTATATGCGGCGTTCCTGGCTGGTCATGTGAGGTCATGGATTTGGCTGATGATGGGATATTGATTGAAAAAATATCCTGATTCAAAGCTGAGGCTGATGACCTCATTGACTCAGGGTTGGGCCGTGTCCCTGATGGGGTGTTTTATTTTAGACCGTTACATTTACATCTTTTAGCGGATGCTCTTATCCAGAGCAATTTACAGGAGCAATTAGGGTTAAGTGCCTTGCTCACGTCAACAGATTTTTCAAATAGTTGGCTCGAGGATTCGAACCAGTGACTTTTTGGTTTCTGGCCCAACGCTCTTAACTGCTAGGCTACCTGCCACCCCAGGGTTGGTAAACCAACCCTGCCAAATGAGATCAGCCAGACTTACGGTTGCCAGCAGAGCGGAGACACCTGTTTTTGTGTTTGTGGGTGTCTGTGATATGGGCTCTGCACGTGTTCGTCTCGGGCCTGACAGGCTTTGTTGTTAAGTCACACCATATATCTGAGATTCAACTCTATTCAGTCATTGAAGATTTCAGCTGACGATTCATCATACAGCTGACATTTCCTCTGAGCAAAAGCAGCAGAATCCAATCAACACACCAGCACGCCTACTGATGAATGCTCTTTCAATTCATCATTAATTCTCTCCCCCTTTCTTCCCTCCCTCCCTCTCTCCCTCCCTCTCTCCCTCCCACTCTGTCTTTCCCTCCCTCCCTCCCTCCCTCCCGTCTCTCTCTCTCTCTCTCTCTCTCTGCCTCTCTCTCTCTCTGCCTCTCTCTCTCTCTCCCTCTCTCTCTCTCTCTGCCTCTCTCTCTCAATTCAATTCAAGTGGCTTTATTGGCATGGGAAGCATATGTTAACATTGCTAACGCAAGTTAAGTAGATAATAAACAAAAGTGAAATAAACAATAAAACTGAACAGTAAACATTACACTCACAGAATTTCCAAAAGAATAAAGACATTTCAAATGTCATATAATGTATATATAGTGTTGTAACGATGTGCAAACGGTTAAATAAATAAACCTAAATATGGATCGTATTTACAATGGTGTTTGTTCTCCACTGGTTGACCTTTTCTTGTGGCAACAAGTCACAAATCTTGCTGCTGTGATTGGACACTGTGGTATTTCACCCAATAGATATGGGAGTTTATCAAAATTGTGTTTGTTTTTTCGAATTCTTTGTGGATCTGTGTAATCTGAGGGAAATATGTGTCTCTAATATGGTCATATATTTGGCAGGAGGTTAGGAAGTGCAACTCAGTTTCCACCTCATTTTGTGGGCAGTGTGCACATAGCCTGTCTTCTCTTGAGAGCCAGATCTGCCATCTCTCTGTAGGTGATGGCTTTGTTATGGAAGGTTTGGGAATCGCCTTCTTTTAGGTGGTTGTAGAATTTAACAGCTCTTTTCTGTATTTTGATAATTAGTTGGGTATCAGCCTGATTCTGCTCTGCATGCATTATTTGGTGTTTTACGTTGTTCGCTGAGGATATTTTTGCTGAATTCTGCATGCAGTCTCAATTTGATGTTTGTCCCATTTTGTGAGTTCTTGGTTGGTGAGTGGACCCCAGACCTCACAACCATAAAGGGCAATGGGTTCTATAACTGATTAAAGTATTTTTAACCAGATCCTAATTGGTATGTTGAATTTTATGTTCATTTTGATGGCATAGAATGCCCTTCTTGCCTTGTCTCTCAGATCGTTCACAGCTTTGTGGAAGTTACCTGTGGCGCTGATGTTTAGGCCGAGGTATGTATACTTTTTTGTGTGCTCCTTGGCAACGGTGTCTAGAAAGAATTTGTATTTGTGGTCCTGGTGACTGGACCTTTTTTGGAACACCATTATTTTGGTCTTACTGATATTTACTGTCAGGAGCCAGGTCTGGCAGAATCTGTGCAGAAGATCTAGGTGCTGCTGTAGGCCCTCCTTGGTTGGTGATAGAAGCACCAGATCATCAGTAAACAGTAGACATTTGACTTCAGATTCTAGTAGGGAGAGGCCAGGTGCTGCATACCATTCTAGTGCCCTCTCCAATTCATTAATAGATATGTTGAAGAGGGTGTGGCTTAAGCTGCATCCCTGTCTCACCCCACAGCCCTGTGGAAAGAAATGTATGTGTTTTTTGTCCATTTTAACTGCAGACTTGATGTTTGTGTACATGGATTATATATTGTTGTATGTTTTCCCCCCAACACCACTTTCCATCAATTTGTATAGCAGACCCTCATGCCAAATTGAGTCGAAGGCTTTTTTGATATCATCAAAGCATGAGAAGACTTTGCCTTTGTTTTGGGTTCTTTGTTTGTCAATTAGTGTATGCAGGGTGAATACGTGGTCTGTCGTACGATAATTTGGTAAAAAGCCAATTTGACAGTTCATTGTTTTCACTGAGGAAATGTACAAGTCTGCTGTTAATGATAATGCAGAGGATTTTCCCAAGGTTGCTGTTGGCGCATATCCCACAGTAGTTATTGGAGTCAAATTTGTCTCCACTTTTGTGGATTGGGGTGATCAGTCCTTGGTTCCAAATATTGGGGAATATGCCAGAGCTAAGGATGATGTTAAAGAGTTTAAGTATAGCCAATTGGAATTTGTGGTCTGTATATTTTATCATTTCATTGATGATACCATCAACACCACAGGCCTTTTTGGGTTGGAGGGTTTGTATTTTGTCCTGTCGTTCATTCAGTGTAATTGGAGAATCGAGTGGGTTCTGGTAGTCTTTAATAGTTAATTCTAAGATTTGTATTTGATCATGTATATGTTGTTGCTGTTTGTTCTTTGTTATAGAGCCAAAAAGATTGGAGAAGTGGTTTATCCATACATCTCCATTAGGATAGATAACTCTTCGTGTTGTTGTTTGTTTAGTGTTTTCCCATTTTCCCAGAAGTGGTTAGAGTCTATGGATTCTTCAATTACATTGAGCTGATTTCTAACATGCTGTTCCTTCTTTTCCATAGTGTATTTCTGTATTGTTTTAGTGATTCACCATAGCGAAGGCGTAGACTCAGATTTTCTGGGTCTCTATGTTTTTGGTTGGACAGGTTTCTCAATTTCTTTCTTAGGTTTTTGCATTCTTCATTAAACCATTTGTCATTGTTGTTCATTTTCTTGGGTTTTCTGTTTGACATTTTTAGATGTGATAGGGAAGTAGGGAGGTCAAATATACTGTTAGATTTTCTACTGCCAAGTTTACACCTTCACTATTACATTGGAACGTTTTGTCCAGGAAGTTGTCTAAAAGGGATTGAATTTAATTTGTTGTTGCATAATAGTTTTTTGGTAGATTTCCACACTACATTCCTTCCATCTATAGCATTTCTTAATATTACTAAGTTCCTTTGGCTTTGATGCCTCATGATTGAGTATTGCTCTGTATTGCTCTGTATTGCTCTGTATGCATGGTACGGCAATTGCGCGGCCTCTGACCGCAAGGCACTACAGAGGGTAGTGCGTACGGCCCAGTACATCACTGGGGCTAAGCTGCCTGCCATCCAGGACATCTACACCAGGCGGTGTCAGAGGAAGGCCCTAAAAATTGTCAAAGACCCCAGCCATCCCAGTCATAGACTGTTCTCTCTACTACCGCATGGCAAGCGGTACCGGAGTGCCAAGTCTAGGACAAAAAGGCTTCCCAACAGTTTTTACCCCCAAGCCATAAGACTCCTGAACAGGTAATCAAATGGCTACCCAGGCGATTTAAATTGTGTGCCCTCCCAACCCCTCTTTTACGCTACTGCTACTCTCTGTTCATCATATATGCATAGTCACTTTAACCATATCGACATGTACATACTACCTCAATCAGCCTGACTAACCGGTGTCTGTATATAGCCTCACTACTTTTATAGCCTCGCTACTGTATATAGTCTGTCTTTTTACTGTTGTTTTATTTCTTTACTTACCTATTGTTCACCTAATACCTTTTTTGGACTATTGGTTAGAGCCTGTAAGTAAGCGTTTCACTGTAAGGTCTACACCTGTTGTATTCAGCGCACGTGACAAATAAACTTTGATTTGATTTGAAGTAGACTGTAATCTGATAGGGGTGTCAGTGGGCTGACTGTGAACGCTCTGAGAGACTCTGGGTTGAGGTCAGTGATAAAGTAGTCTGCAGTACTACTACCAAGAGATGATCTATAGGTGTACCTACCATAGGAGTTCCCTCGAAGCCTACCATTGACTATGTACATACCCAGCGTGCGACAGATCTGTAGGAGTTGTGGAACATATGTTTACATTGCCAAAGCAAGTGAAATAGATTACAAACTATAACAAAATGTACAGTAAACATTACTCTCACAAAAGTTTCAAAAGAATAATGACATTTCAATTATCTCCCTCCCTCCCTCTCTCTGTATATTCTATATGGTCTACTCTAAAGAAAGAAAGCTACTAGTAATTGATAAACTGATCTAATTAAGAAGCCAGTGAACACAGATGTTCTCTCCTTTTCTCCAGGCATTTGTCACTATGGATTTAATTAATGAACAATCTCCCTCCCCATGTCGCGCGTGTGTGTGTGTGTGTGTGTGTGTGTGTGTGTGTGTGTGTGTGTGTGTGTGTGTGTGTGTGTGTGTGTGTGTGTGTGTCCATGCCCCAGGTGCTCCCCTGTGCTCCTGTGTTCTCTCATCCACTAGGAGAGGAACTAGGGCCTAGGTGCTCCTGTGTTCTCTCATCCACTAGGAGAGGAACTAGGGCCTAGGTGCTCCTGTGTTCTCTCATCCACTAGGAGAGGAACTAGGGCCTAGGTGCTCCTGTGTTCTCTCATCCACTAGAAGAGGAACTAGGGCCTAGGTGCTCCTGTGTTCTCTCATCCACTAGGAGAGGAACTAGGGCCTAGGAGCTCCTTTCACACAGATTCCTGAGGGAAAGAATGGAACGGCTGTGTTTTGTTTTTTCAAACAGTTTAAAGTAAGTGTTCCTGTGTGATGTGTTCAAGCCAAAAGCTCTCCCAGACAGGCAGACAGTTTCCTGTCAAGAGTTTAATCCTTGGGACAGTGAATTACTTTTGCAGCAGACGCCCAGAGGAATGCCGTCATTCTCAGACACAGAGAGAGAGAAGGAGAAGAGGTTTTTTTCCCCTCTTCTATTCTCACGATTAGTGAGATTTGGAGTTTCTTAATCCAGAGGCTTTGTTGCCGAGGCACTGAGCTTCAGTTTGATCTTGTGATAAAGCAGAGATAGAGATTAGAAAGAGGATACCCCTCAGTTCAGAAGATAAGAAGGTTGATTAACACAAACGCTCAGGAATGATGGGATAACACCAACATAGGCCACCTGGGCAAAGCTATTGTCGGTCCCAAACGACATTCTCTTTCACATAAAAATTCCCCCTCATTCACACTGACATAGATACGTTTATTTTCTCTCAGCCACTCTTATGTCAGGAGTTATATTCCAATGTGTTTTAAGAACTGAGTTGTCATGTAGTGAGCTGGGAGAGGATTGCACTGCAGTACTCCTATAGTCTGGATTAACACTGCTGGATTCTCTACTGCCCGAAGGGGGGAAGGGCCGGCGGGGACTGGGTTGGTTCCTGTAGGACTCTCAGTAACTCAGTAGCCATCTGAGAGAGGAGAGGATGCTATACACCAACCTCACAGTGGATACGCCCATCAGAGATCAGGTCACAACACTGCACCATCCTTGACTGACGGGAATGAGGACACACTCTGGGTAGTCAAGGCCATTCATGGGAACCCTGTGTCCATACCTGACTGACTGATCTAGTTTATATTTTAATAGTGGCCTGGTTATTTGTGCTGGCTGTGTATTCTGTGTAGATATGTTTCTGTGCTGCGCTCAGGGAGGGATAGGAGAACGTAGCGTAGTATATTTGGGTTAGGGAGGATAATCCACTCACCCCTAAAGAGGATTGGAGAATCTCACAGGCTTTGATAAGTTGTGAGCTGGTGTTTATTTCACATCATATGAACAGGACTGTTTGTGTCACCGCCAGCAAGGGCGCTTCCTCCACTCTCTCTTCCGCCACCGTCACCGCCACCGCCGCCTCTCCCACGGCATGCTGGGTAATTATTTTTGTGCTAGAGACGGAGTGGGGAGGAGGGCAGGTTGAAAAGAAGGAGAGGAAGGGAGGATTGGTGAGAATGTTTTAGTGATAAGGAATGGGTTAGAGTTGCTATCTCTCTCCAGATCACAGGGTTGAGGGAGATTATGTGATAGTTGAAGCGTCTCTCTGTGTCTGGAACTGTGGAGAACTAGGCCTGGTGTACTGCTGCTGAGGCGGGCTGCGCAAGCACAAAGTTTTTTCATGATCCCCAGAAATCACTCACTGACACACACAGTGGAGAGGAGGGGGCAGAAAAACACAACTTCCACTACAGGAGGAGGTTGTGTTTGTGTATTAGATAGGAGGGCAGACAAAAAGATAGAGTAGTTGGTTCTGAAGAAAATTATGTGAGATTTGTCTTTTTGTTAGCTTGTATACTCATAGGACACTTTGTAGTCACATTGGATCCTTTCTCTGGGGTCCTGTCTGTCCCTCTGTGACTTCGGGCCGGTTGTCTGGGTTCCCTGTTCCTGGCCTCAGACTGGAGAGATTGTGGCCTTAATTCCTCCAGACAGCCATTAAAGCTCTTAGCAGCAGTGGAGATATGCCTAAGTGGCTACGGCAGAACTGTGCCTCTGATGCCCAGAAGGAAGGGGATTTGATTTAAGGGTAGCCAAAGCCCTTAATGACAAGGCACACACGAGACAATGACTAGCGTGTCATCTCTGAGGGGAAGACCATATTGTGCTGTGAGTTTCCGCTCGAATAGATAATGCCTTCTAGTTATTTTCAAACCACCTGGGTGATGCATTGGTCACACACCTTGTGTGAGCTTATTACTTGGATCATATTTGGATATACAATCAATTTGATGGTACAGACGCTACAGCTTATTTCATACCCAGCAAGTTCGTCTGGTGACTTGCAGGATGAAGACAGGAAGACAGACAGGTACACCCACAGATGAACAGACAGGGAGACGAACAGACAAACAGACAAACAGACAGGGAGACGAACAGACGAACAGACGGACAGACAAACAGACCAGGAGACGGACAGACAGACAGACGGTGAGACAAACAGAGGAGGAGAAGGACAGGGAGACGGACAGACAGGGAGATGTACTGGGGGACAAACTCAGAGACGGACAGATGAACAGACGGTGAGACAAACAGACGGGGAGAAGGACAGGGAGATGGACAGAAAAACAGTTATACAGACAGGGAGACAGACGGAAAGACACCGACGGGGAGATGGACAGGGACACGGACAGACAGGGAGATGGACCGGGAGACAGACTCTGAGATGGACAGACAAACAGACATGGAGACCGGGAGACAGACGGGGAGACGAACAGACAGACGGACAGACAAACAGACAGGGAGACGGACCGGGAGGCGGACAGGGAGACAAACAAACGGGGAGACGGACAGGGAGACGGACGGGGAGATGGACAGACAAACAGATGGGAGACGGACAGGGAGACGGACGGGGAGGCAGACAGATAAAGAGACGGGGAGACGGACAGGGAGACGGACCAGGAGACAGACGGGGAGGCATACAGATAAAGAGACGGGGAGACGGACAGGGAGACGGACCAGGAGACAGACGGGGAGGCAGACAGATAAAGAGACGGGGAGACAAGGACACCGGTAGACATAAGAAGTAGCCTTTGACAGACCTGAACAAATGGTATGTATGTTTTTATTAATGGTTATTCAAATATGGCACCAGGATTAGAAGGAAATTGCTGGTTGGGTGGTCTCTGAGATTTACATATCTGAATGGAACTTCTTCATCACTCTCTGAACAGCTATGTTTACTGTGGTTTTCCACTGCCGAAGTTGAAATAATATTATGGGAATTTTGTCTAAGGATTTAATTGCTTACTGTCAGCTTGGCCTAATGTACTGTACTACAGGCTTTGCCATCTGTAGGTGTATCGCAGCGTCTGTATGTGTGTGTGTGTGTGTGTTGTTTGTCTGTGTGTTGTTTGTGTGTGTGTGTGTGTGTTTGTATGTGTGTGCGCATACGAGCGTGCACGTAACATGCTGGTGTAACAGCAGTATTTTGTGTCTGATGTGCATGTAGCTTTAATTACACTAATGGATGTTGAGTGACATGTGAAAGGCTGCTGCTCCTCTCTACTGGTGTAGGGCTCAGTGTTGTTGACTGAAATAGTGTTCTTCTATCCAAACACTTCCCTTGCTTAAGTGGTATATTGCTGACTCGACACGCTTGATGAGAATCAATATAGTAACTCTGAATTAAGGTGAGTTTCCAGCAGAGAGAGAAACACACATGCACACACACACACGCGTGCTTGAACGGACACACACACACAGACACGCCTCCCTCCATCTGACAGCCTGGTGGAACACAGGTGGAGGAGGGGGAGTTAGTAACCACAAGTATCCCTGCATAGCAGAGCTCTGACTGGGCCACAAATCATGATCAATGGGCCTCTGCTTGGCTCCACTGTCTGAAACTTCATCCTCTTCTTTGAATGTCAGTCACCACACCGACACTGAATCGACTGCTCCCCAAACTCTCTGTGTGTCTGTCAGCCGAGTGTTAGAGCTGACTGGCGAGAGTCAAGCCCAATGGCTGGAAAAGTAAGATATAGAGGCCAGTTCAGGATTAAATGTCTCTGTCTGTGATGTATGGACACAGAGCATGACCTGCTCAGACAGACTTCTGATTGAGACAAAACGCTGGAGCCCCCAGAGAGCCAATGGCCTCTCTCCCTCAGACACACAGCCTGTTTCTGGGCTTCCATTACTCAGCGCCATTTAATGCTATTTCCTCTATTTGTATTCTCCCAAATGGAGCATGAGGCTGACTGCCACCATTTTAGCTATTGCTTTATGTCCTCCATTTTGCCTTAATTGCATCCTGTCCTCCATATACAGTAATAATACCTGCTGCTGTAATGAGGATTTATATAGAAATGGATCTAGTTTGCTGTGTATGTCTGTGTGTGAGTAGAAGCTCTAACTGGGTCTGATCCAGCCCATAAAAACACAGTATGGCTCCACAGAGATGCAGAGACAGGACAATGTTATTTCAGCTTCCGTTGTTGGAGCTTCAACCAAAAGCCTTTACTATGGGAGAGGAAGACACAGAGACTGTTGTTTGCTGTCTATATGCAAACACATTCCCAACATGATCAGTTTGTGAAGATTTCAATTGTAGGGATTTGTGTGTGTGTGTTTGTGTGTGTGTGTGTGTGTGTTTGCGTGCGTACGTTCCTGTGTATGTGCATGTGCACGTGGGTGTTTGTGTGTTTGTGCCTTTCAAGTGTTCTGTTTGTATTGCATGTCGAGTGTAGGTACGGGAAAGAAGAATAGTTTGAGAATGCGATTAGTTTCATGAGGGAGAATATGACTTTAAGACCTGCGTGGTGTTTTGTATTCCTGATGTCTCTTCTGTTACCTGTTCTATACATTTGTTTGCTCACATCATCATTCAATCTGTTAGCTGGTCTTATCCACAGCGACTCACAGAGCAGCATAATGCATATCATTATACACTGAATGAATAAAATAAAGAAGCCAGGAAGGATGACAAGAAGCAGAGACTCAGCGGCTCAGTATGACATTATCAAACCACTTTTTATTACAGATGAACAGCCATTAAATACAAATACAATGATCAGGGATGTATGAAAGAAAATATGCAATTATACACTAGCAGGTTGCGTATTGGGTATGTGATGTTGTTGCCTGAGGAGGAATCACTTACCAAGATGATGACCTCAGTCGTGAGGTCAGATAGATGTCGCCTCAGGGCAGCTAGGATCAGGACGTGGAGGTGAGGAGATGGACACAGCCAGAGGGTGATGGGTTGGAGGTCACAACACTTTAACTAATGCTCCTGAGATGGTAGTGACCTTTAACCTTTATCCCTCTGGTTTAATCCCTGTACATATTGTTTCTAACTGGACTGTGTTGTTAACCGTTGTCACTACTGATCCACCGAGGGTACAGGAGGATTCAGACAGGGTTGACATGTTGTCAGCCATTGTTGACTGATGGCTATCTCCATTTTGCTCCGTGATTCAGTGGCTGTTGTGTGTTCAGTGCATCATAATTCATGACACATGGTAATTGGTGATGAGTCATTGAGAGCAGAATAATGGTTCTATCCATCACAGGTTCCACACACCTCACTGTCCCAGTATCCCATATTTTCTTGCTGGGATGTTGTTGTTGATGCATCACCTCATCCAGCTGGGCCTATGGTGTGTCCCCCTGATTGACCATCCTTCTCTCCCTGTGTGGATTTGCAGGTGTAAAGGTGCGTCTCACTATGGCCTGTCTGCAGACAGGAAGCGGCGTTCCCAGGAGGGTGACTGCACTGACAGCACGTCAGAACTCACCGTTGCCACCCTGCCCGGCGATGGCCCCACCTCCGCTGCCGTCGCCCTCCTATCAGATGATCCCGGCCTCATCAACCCCGCCTTTGACCCCAGCATGGAGGACAACAGCCAATCAGGCAGCACCACCAGCCTGGCAGCCCGCAGCAGTACCAAAAAAAGTGATTGTGAGTGTGCGTACATACGGATGTGTTTGTGATTGTGTAGTTCTGCACCAAGTAACCTTTCTCTGATCTATAAAGCAGTGTGTGTGTGTGCGTAAATGCGTGCGTGCTTGTGCGTATCGAACTGTTTGTCAGTGTGACTGATTGAAAAGCAATAGAAAGCAGGGAGCCAGTGGAGGCTTTCTAGTCACAGTTTCATAGTCCCTCACTCACATAGATACCACCAGTAAACACTATTTAAACATACATTTTACATCATACCCACACACAGGTAAACATCCCAGAACCCATGCTCACTGAAACACAGTATCTGTACTACTTCAAGATTTTTGACAGAAATCCTATTCTTAAATTAGCTTTTGTAGCATTGCTTCTTCACTAATCTTTTATCACAGAGAGAGACAGAGAGAGAGAGAGACAGAGAGAGAGAGGGGGAGAGAGAGAGACAGACAGACAGACAGACAGACAGACAGACAGACAGACAGACAGACAGACAGACAGACAGACAGACAGAGAGTTTGAGTTTTAAATCATCTTTATTGGGTCTGGGAACCCACACCACAATAAAAACTCATACAAAACCGTAGTTAAACATCAATTAAAAACACAACACTAAATCCTCATCCACACTAACTAAACACAACAGACTGAATAACCCATATACTCATAAACAGATCAATGCAGTGGCAGGTACAGGGCTGCAGCTTTAATCTAATGTTGTCCAGACCAGAAGAAATTGACAACAGTCCTCTGAAGCTCTTGTACTGGCTGCAAAATCATTAGTCTATGCCACAGGGTAGAGGCAGCAAGATTATTAGCTACCACCCTTCCCCTATAAGACATCTGGGGTAGCACCCATTTCCACCTTGACATTCTGGCACACCCTTTCTCCACTACACCCTCCCAAAACATGACATCATGTAACAAGTTAACATTAAAATACCAGTAAGGTGATGGCCTTCGTGGACAGGACAAGTGAATATCAACAGTAACAATATGGTGAGAAACCCACAGTAGTAATATCACACCTTCCAACCCTACTACAGTAGTGATCAGATACATACAACCTGTCTAACCTTCCAAACCTACTACAGCAGTGATCAGATACATACAACCTGTCTAACCTTCCAACCCTACTACAGTAGTGATCAGATACATACAACCTGTCTAACCTTCCAACCCTACTACAGTAGTGATCAGATACATACAACCTGTCTAACCTTCCAACCCTACTACAGTAGTGATCAGATACATACAACCTGTCTAACCTTCCAACCCTACTACAGTAGTGATCAGATACATACAACCTGTCTAACCTTCCAAACCTACTACAGCAGTGATCAGATACATACAACCTGTCTAACCTTCCAACCCTACTACAGTAGTGATCAGATACATACAACCTGTCTAACCTTACTGCACTGACACCACCTTCATTAACTTTTAACCATGTGTACTGCCTAACGTTTTGCATTCCTTACTCTCCACACATCAGAAAGCTCAAACTCAGTTAATAGACCAGACAGGCAAGTGGCTGACCGCAGATGAGATTCTTCAGCAGTGTGGTCAACAGTAAAATCTTCTGTACAATTCCAGTCCCCCCCTAAAACCATACACCCCTCTTGGTCACACTGTCTTAAGGTTTCCTTTATTTGATCAAATACAGCAATACGCTCTGTACCCTCATTAGGAGCAGAAACATTAAAAAAAACATAACATCCACCTTGACCAATAAAACCCGACCCTTGACAATCTCTGTTGTAGATACCACAGTCGCCCCTAAGCCCGAGGAAAACAAGACTGCCACCCCAGCACTGAAATTAGTACCATGACTGAGTATATGCTGCCCCTCCCACCACATACCCTAGTCAACCTCATTAGCCTCATCACTATGTGTCTCCTGTAGAAAAACTACAATAAGTATTTTCTGTTTTATTACTTTTAATACCCAAGCCCTCTTATTCCTGTCCCTTCCACCATTAATATTGAGAGAACCTACCCTTAGTACCTCCATATAGAAAAGAGAACCTACCCTTAGTACCTCCATATAGAAAAGAGAACCTACCCTTAGTACCTCCATATAGAAAAGAGAACCTACCCTTAGTACCTCCATATAGAAAAGAGAACCTACTCTTAGTACCTCCATGTAGAAAAGAGAACCTACTCTTAGTACCTCCATGTAGAAAAGAGAACCTACCCTTAGTACCTCCATATAGAAAAGATAACCTACCCTTAGTACCTCCATATAGAAAAGAGAACCTACCCTTAGTATCTCCATATAGAAAAGAGAACCTACCCTTAGTACCTCCATATAGAAAAGAGAACCTACCCTTAGTACCTCCATATAGAAAAGAGAACCTACTCTTAGTACCTCCATGTAGAAAAGAGAACCTACTCTTAGTACCTCCATGTAGAAAAGAGAACCTACCCTTAGTATCTCCATATAGAAAAGAGAACCTACCCTTAGTACCTCCATATAGAAAAGAGAACCTACCCTTAGTACCTCCATATAGAAAAGAGAACCTACCCTTAGTATCTCCATATAGAAAAGAGAACCTACCCTTAGTACCTCCATATAGAAAAGAGAACCTACCCTTAGTACCTCCATATAGAAAAGAGAACCTACCCTTAGTATCTCCATATAGAAAAGAGAACCTACCCTTAGTACCTCCATATAGAAAAGAGAACCTACCCTTAGTACCTCCATATAGAAAAGAGAACCTACCCTTAGTACCTCCATATAGAAAAGAGAACCTACCCTTAGTACCTCCATATAGAAAAGAGAACCTACCCTTAGTACCTCCATATAGAAAAGAGAACCTACCCTTAGTACCTCCATATAGAAAAGAGAACCTACCCTTAGTACCTCCATATAGAAAAGAGAACCTAACCTTAGTACCTCCATATAGAAAAGAGAACCTACTCTTAGTACCTCCATATAGAAAAGAGAACCTACCCTTAGTACCTCCATATAGAAAAGAGAACCTACCCTTAGTACCTCCATATAGAAAAGAGAACCTACCCTTAGTACCTCCATATAGAAAAGAGAACCTACCCTTAGTACCTCCATATAGAAAAGAGAACCTACCCTTAGTATCTCCATATAGAAAAGAGAACCTACCCTTAGTACCTCCACATAGAAAAGAGAACCTACCCTTAGTACCTCCATATAGAAAGAGAACCTACCCTTAGTACCTCCATATAGAAAAGAGAACCTACCCTTAGTACCTCCATATAGAAAAGAGAACCTACCCTTAGTACCTCCATATAGAAAAGAGAACCTACCCTTAGTACCTCCACATAGAAAAGAGAACCTACTCTTAGTACCTCCATATAGAAAAGAGAACCTACCCTTAGTACCTCCACATAGAAAAGAGAACCTACTCTTAGTACCTCCATATAGAAAAGAGAACCTACCCTTAGTACCTCCACATAGAAAAGAGAACCTCCCCTTAGTACCTCCATATAGAAAAGAGAACCTCCCCTTAGTACCTCCATATAGAAAAGAGAACCTACCCTTAGTATCTCCATATAGAAAAGAGAACCTCCCCTTAGTACCTCCATATAGAAAAGAGAACCTCCCCTTAGTACCTCCATATAGAAAAGAGAACCTCCCCTTAGTACCTCCATATAGAAAAGAGAACCTACCCTTAGTACCTCCATATAGAAAAGAGAACCTACCCTTAGTACCTCCATATAGAAAAGAGAACCTACCCTTAGTACCTCCATATAGAAAAGAGAGCCTACCCTTAGTACCTCCATATAGAAAAGAGAACCTACCCTTAGTACCTCCATATAGAAAAGAGAACCTACCCTTAGTACCTCCATATAGAAAAGAGAACCTCCCCTTAGTACCTCCATATAGAAAAGAGAACCTCCCCTTAGTACCTCCATATAGAAAAGAGAACCTACCCTTAGTACCTCCATATAGAAAAGAGAACCTACCCTTAGTACCTCCATATAGAAAAGAGAACCTACCCTTAGTACCTCCATATAGAAAAGAGAGCCTACCCTTAGTACCTCCATATAGAAAAGAGAACCTACCCTTAGTACCTCCATATAGAAAAGAGAACATACCCTTAGTACCTCCATATAGAAAAGAGAACCTCCCCTTAGTACCTCCATATAGAAAAGAGAACCTACCCTTAGTACCTCCATATAGAAAAGAGAACCTCCCCTTAGTACCTCCATATAGAAAAGAGAACCTACCCTTAGTACCTCCATATAGAAAAGAGAACCTACCCTTAGTACCTCCATATAGAAAAGAGAACCTCCCCTTAGTACCTCCATATAGAAAAGAGAACCTACCCTTAGTACCTCCATATAGAAAAGAGAACCTCCCCTTAGTACCTCCATATAGAAAAGAGAGCCTACCCTTAGTACCTCCATATAGAAAAGAGAACCTACCCTTAGTACCTCCATATAGAAAAGAGAACCTCCCCTTAGTATCTCCATATAGAAAAGAGAACCTACCCTTAGTACCTCCATATAGAAAAGAGAACCTCCCCTTAGTACCTCCATATAGAAAAGAGAACCTACCCTTAGTACCTCCATATAGAAAAGAGAACCTCCCCTTAGTACCTCCATATAGAAAAGAGAACCTACCCTTAGTACCTCCATATAGAAAAGAGAACCTCCCCTTAGTACCTCCATATAGAAAAGAGAACCTACCCTTAGTACCTCCATATAGAAAAGAGAACCTCCCCTTAGTACCTCCATATAGAAAAGAGAACCTACCCTTAGTACCTCCATATAGAAAAGAGAACCTCCCCTTAGTATCTCCATATAGAAAAGAGAACCTACCCTTAGTACCTCCATATAGAAAGAGAACCTCCCCTTAGTACCTCCATATAGAAAAGAGAACCTACCCTTAGTACCTCCATATAGAAAAGAGAACCTCCCCTTAGTACCTCCATATAGAAAAGAGAACCTACCCTTAGTACCTCCATATAGAAAGAGAACCTCCCCTTAGTACCTCCATATAGAAAAGAGAACCTACCCTTAGTACTCCATATAGAAAAGAGAACCTCCCCTTAGTACCTCCATATAGAAAAGAGAACCTACCCTTAGTACCTCCATATAGAAAAGAGAACCTACCCTTAGTACCTCCATATAGAAAAGAGAACCTCCCCTTAGTACCTCCATATAGAAAAGAGAACCTACCCTTAGTACCTCCATATAGAAAAGAGAACCTCCCCTTAGTACCTCCATATAGAAAAGAGAACCTACCCTTAGTACCTCCATATAGAAAAGAGAACCTCCCCTTAGTACCTCCATATAGAAAAGAGAACCTACCCTTAGTACCTCCATATAGAAAAGAGAACCTCCCCTTAGTACCTCCATATAGAAAAGAGAACCTACCCTTAGTACCTCCATATAGAAAAGAGAACCTACCCTTAGTACCTCCATATAGAAAAGAGAACCTCCCCTTAGTACCTCCATATAGAAAAGAGAACCTACCCTTAGTACCTCCATATAGAAAAGAGAACCTCCCCTTAGTACCTCCATATAGAAAAGAGAGCCTACCCTTAGTACCTCCATATAGAAAAGAGAACCTACCCTTAGTACCTCCATATAGAAAAGAGAACCTACCCTTAGTACCTCCATATAGAAAAGAGAACCTCCCCTTAGTACCTCCATATAGAAAAGAGAACCTACCCTTAGTACCTCCATATAGAAAAGAGAACCTCCCCTTAGTACCTCCATATAGAAAAGAGAACCTACCCTTAGTACCTCCATATAGAAAAGAGAACCTACCCTTAGTACCTCCATATAGAAAAGAGAACCTCCCCTTAGTACCTCCATATAGAAAAGAGAACCTACCCTTAGTACCTCCATATAGAAAAGAGAACCTCCCCTTAGTATCTCCATATAGAAAAGAGAACCTACCCTTAGTACCTCCATATAGAAAAGAGAACCTCCCCTTAGTACCTCCATATAGAAAAGAGAACCTACCCTTAGTACCTCCATATAGAAAAGAGAACCTCCCCTTAGTACCTCCATATAGAAAAGAGAACCTACCCTTAGTACCTCCATATAGAAAAGAGAACCTCCCCTTAGTACCTCCATATAGAAAAGAGAACCTACCCTTAGTACCTCCATATAGAAAAGAGAAAGGAAAAACAGATGAAACCACAGAAAAAACAAAGAGAAAAAAGACACCCTAAGAGGCATGATTATCACCATTATTTAAATTTTCTCTTAACCTGACCACATTTCCCACTACCTTTTGCTGCTGTGACAGCAGTAACACATTTCCTCAAGCGAAAACGCTTCTTCTCACTCAACTGGTCTAACCCCACCGTCTTCTGTAACATCACAGCTGACCTCACAAACTTATCAACATCAAAAAAATCTGCCAATTTGACAGATTTCCCAAAAGTCTGATCCAGGAACTCATTTACCTCCTCTAGACTGTAAATTGAGTCGTCACCAGCTACTATCTTATCAATAGAGATATCCTTCTCCTGATCCTCCTCAACTGAGGCCACAGACCCCTGACTCTTCTACCACATCCCTCTCAACACTCCCCACTTGCACCCCATCACTCATACCAGGCATCTCCTCCACTACCTGGGAGACTAGCCCCACCTGAACCCCCTCCTGTACATCATTACTCATAGTGGGCATCTCCTCCACTACCTGGGAGATTAGCTCCACATGAACCCCCTCCTGTACCCCAGCACTCGTACTGGGCAACTCCTTACCAGTCTGAGGAAATGGCTCTTCAGATCCATCCTTACCTTCTACAACAATATTTTTCTGCTGCATAACATTTCCCTCTGGTACAAGTTGCAACTCCATGCCCTCAACACGGACAACTTGTTCCTCAGCAACAAGTGTTTGTGGCTGCTCTACCGCTGTCGGCCCACCTCTCCCTACATCAGTGGGCCCAGGCGTTACGAGGACCACCTGCGCCCCTCCCTTTGCCTTCTCCCTTTTCGGGCAAGCATGTCGCTTATGACCAACATCCCCATACTCAAAACACCGTTGACTACCCGTACTAGCATAAGCCATATACAGTCTGTCATCATACTTGACTTTAAACGATAACTCCAAAGTCTGCTCTGGTGAATCCAAAAACATAAACACCTGTCGCCGAAACGACATAACCTGTTTCAAAGCCGGGTGTTTTCAACCCAACAGGACAATCTTAATTGAACTTGCGAACTTCCCAAATCGCAATAACTCGCACTCCAATAGCTCATTGAGAATAAACGGCGGTACATTGGAAATCGTTACCCTTGTTGACGGAGAAAATAGCGGCGTAACTTGAATAAACATTCCTTTAAGAAGTACGCCGTGCTCAACCATACAATCAACAAGGCGCTCTTCTTTAAGAAAAACCACCACCGCTTTATTCATCCGTGACGCATAAGCAACATTCTCATATCCTACCTTCTCTCCTACGGCGACCAGAAACTCCTCCACAGTGACAGTAGCTTCAGTAACACACCTAAAGCCGTGCCGAAGTGACAGAGACGGCGTCCCCATGTGGGTCGCCATCCCCGCCAAAACTAGGGTAATTTCGACACAAAAAACAATATACTTAATTCTACCACAACAACTAAATAAAAATAATGATAACCTTAATCATGCATAGGAAGGGGGAAAAAAAGATATCACCAAGAAAGGGAAACATAAAAGAAAAACCAAGATATCTAACTCTACACACCACTCACACAATTCCCAGCATGCACCAAACACTCCCAGCATGCAGAGAGAGAGAGAGAGAGAGAGAGAAAGAGACAGACAGACAGACAGACAGACAGACAGACAGAGAGAGAGAGAGAGAGAGAGAGAGAGAGAGAGAGAGAATGTAAAGAGAGGAAGTGAGAGTGGGTGGAATGAGAATTTAACACAGCCCAGTTCCATTAATATTGAATGAGGTGATAGGCCCTCACCCTCCACTCATCCCACCTGTGAACCCTGGATCCACTCACACCTGTTGTACTCACTCACAACCCTTTCTCAATGTGAACGCGCTGCCGGTGGGGACACCAAATAACGCTGCAACAGCACTTTTGGCCCGGGCTGCCGAGCAGAGCACCCACCGCCATGCAGAGCCACTGCTGCTGAACAAGCTGTCATCTGCAGAAGAGCTGGGTGCTTTTAAAGAATAATATGGCTGTCAGGAGGCCTATGCAACTCTCCAGGCCCGCAGAGCGAGGGGCGTTGCAGAGGCTCACTGCCCCGCTTTCAGGGGAGCCAGGCTGGGGCTCACACTCCACTGCAGCCTGCTCCACTCTGGTAGAGCCACACTCCCTGTCAGAATCTCAGTAGACTATAGTAGGGTCAGACTGGTGTATTTATACTGCACCAAATTTTATCTGTTGATTACATGAAACATGACTGCTGCAGTTTACGAAGCTCATCACCCCTGCAGAGTTTATAGGCCCTCTCCATCCTGTTCCTCAGCTTTGACATAATGACAAACCAATGAGTGTTTGGGGAATCCATGAATGATTTTGATTGGATTCTCGAAAACAGATGTGTTCAAGCTGTTGTTATGGCTTTTTTAGAGGCAGAGGGAACGAGAGATCTCAGGCATCTGATTGGCTGTGGTGAGGCAGGCTCAGAGACTTGTCCAGGCATGTTCAGTCAGAACAGAGCTGCTCTATAAAGTGTGCCCCTGTCTCTCTGTCCCCTCAGTCCGAAACTATGACCGCACCTCGGTCAGGAGCCGCTCCTTCAGGCGGTTGAACCGTGCATTCAGTGTCCTGCGGAGGACCAAGAGCGGCACATCCGTGTCCAATGAGACCGCAGAGGAACGAGACAATGCCAGGAACGCCAGTGTGCCCCAGGAAGGTACGCGTGTGTTTGTTTGAGTGAATGATTGTGTGGTTCTTTTTCTGAACCATATGAAACTTGTGTATGCTGTGTTTTATCATTGGGGGTTGTGTTTAGTTCAGTATGTCAGTGGGGGTTGTGTTTAGTTCAGAATCACGTCAGTGGGGGTTGTGTTTAGTTCAGAATCACGTCAGTGGGGGTTGTGTTTAGTTCACTATGACGTCAGTGGGGGTTGTGTTTAGTTCACTATGATGTCAGTGGGGGTTGTGTTCAGTTCACTATGACGTCAGTGGGGGTTGTGTTTAGTTCAGTATGATGTCAGTGGGGTTGTGTTTATTTCAGTATGACATCAGTGGGGGTTGTGTTTAGTTCACTATGATGTCAGTGGGGGTTGTGTTTAGTTCACTATGATGTCAGTGGGGGTTGTGTTTATTTCACTATGATGTCAGTGGGGGTTGTGTTTAGTTCACTATGATGTCAGTGGGGGTTGTGTTCAGTTCAGTATGATGTCAGTGGGGGTTGTGTTCAGTTCAGTATGATGTCAGTGGGGGTTGTGTTCAGTTCAGTATGATGTCAGTGGGGGTTGTGTTCAGTTCACTATGACGTCAGTGGGGTTGTGTTTAGTTCACTATGACGTCAGTGGGGGTTGTGTTTAGTTCACTATGATGTCAGTGGGGGTTGTGTTCAGTTCACTATGACGTCAGTGGGGGTTGTGTTTAGTTCACTATGACGTCAGTGGGGGTTGTGTTTAGTTCACTATGATGTCAGTGGGGGTTGTGTTCAGTTCACTATGACGTCAGTGGGGGTTGTGTTTAGTTCACTATGATGTCAGTGGGGGTTGTGTTTAGTTCACTATGATGTCAGTGGGGGTTGTGTTTAGTTCACTATGATGTCAGTGGGGGTTGTGTTCAGTTCACTATGACGTCAGTGGGGGTTGTGTTTAGTTCAGTATGATGTCAGTGGGGGTTGTGTTTATTTCAGTATGATGTTAATGGGGGTTGTGTTCAGTTCAGTATGATGTCAGTGCTCTTTATGCTGTGTCTGCAGTTTTTGTGATTCCCTGTAGAGGTTTTAGGTGTGCGTGTGTGTTTGAGCTCAGTGCATTTGTGTGTGTATGTGCATGCCTGTGCTTGCATTGATTTTTGTGTGTCTGTGTTTATGTAAATGTCTGCATGTGTTAGTTTTTTTGTGCATGTATTTGTGAGCAGTTCCTTTGGCTCTGTGCTGAGGTGACACTGCTGATAGCTCCTAGCGTAACTGCAGCAACATATGTTCCTTTAATAATTCAGCTGCACATTGCATAAGAGTCCACTGGTCCCCCAGAACAAAACAGAGCAGAAGAGAGTGATCAGATAGGAGATTGGCAGCCTGTGGACTAGGTTGGAGGAGAGAGAGGGACCTCCAGGGGACAGGGACAGAGAGCTGCTGGTCCCTCCACTACCTCCTCACCTAGCCAGGATCAACCAGGCCAGATGACAGGGTGATGAAGGAGCACATGGGGCTAATAGCAGGCCTGTGATGGAATACATGATTTGTAGAGGGATACTGTGTTTATTGCAGAGGCATACAGGATCTATTTCAGAGGCATACAGGATCTATTTCAGAGGCATACAGGATCTATTTCAGAGGCATACAGGATCTATTTCAGAGGCATACAGGATCTATTTCAGAGGCATACAGGATCTATTTCAGAGGCATACAGGATCTATTTCAGAGGGATGCAGTATACAGGACGACCATGGAGAATGAGAGGGATGGAAGTTGTCGTGAAGAGTAGGATGAGAAAGTGGAGGATGAGCCGTAATGTTTATGATGGTGATGATGAGGACCATGTGAGTGAGTGAGTGAGTGAGTGAGTGAGTGAGTGAGTGAGTGAGTGAGTGAGTGAGTGAGTGAGTGAGTGAGAGACAGAAGGATAGTAGGAGAAGAGGAGGGGAGATACTGTATAGTACAGTGTGGGATGAGAGAGAGACAGAAGGATAGTAGGAGAAGAGGAGGGGAGGGGAGATACTGTATAGTACAGTGGGAGATGAGAGAGAGAGACAGAAGGATAGTAGGAGAAGAGGAGGGGAGATACTGTATAGTACAGTGGGAGATGAGAGAGAGAGAGACAGAAGGATAGTAGGAGAAGAGGAGGGGAGATACTGTATAGTACAGTGGGAGATGAGAGAGAGAGAGACAGAAGGATAGTAGGAGAAGAGGAGGGGAGATACTGTATAGTACAGTGGGAGATGAGAGAGAGAGACAGAAGGATAGTAGGAGAAGAGGAGGGGAGATACTGTATAGTACAGTGGGAGATGAGAGAGAGAGAGACAGAAGGATAGTAGGAGAAGAGGAGGGGAGATACTGTATAGTACAGTGGGAGATGAGAGAGAGAGACAGAAGGATAGTAGGAGAAGAGGAGGGGAGATACTGTATAGTACAGTGGGAGATGAGAGAGAGAGACAGAAGGATAGTAGGAGAAGAGGAGGGGAGATACTGTATAGTACAGTGGGAGATGAGAGAGAGAGACAGAAGGATAGTAGGAGAAGAGGAGGGGAGATACTGTATAGTACAGTGGGAGATGAGAGAGAGAGACAGAAGGATAGTAGGAGAAGAGGAGGGGAGATACTGTATAGTACAGTGTGGGATGAGTGAGAGACAGAAGGATAGTAGGAGAAGAGGAGGGGAGATACTGTATAGTACAGTGGGAGATGAGAGAGAGAGACAGAAGGATAGTAGGAGAAGAGGAGGGGAGATACTGTATAGTACAGTGGGAGATGAGAGAGAGAGACAGAAGGATAGTAGGAGAAGAGGAGGGGAGATACTGTATAGTACAGTGGGAGATGAGAGAGAGAGAGACAGAAGGATAGTAGGAGAAGAGGAGGGGAGATACTGTATAGTACAGTGGGAGATGAGAGAGAGAGACAGAAGGATAGTAGGAGAAGAGGAGGGGAGATACTGTATAGTACAGTGGGAGATGAGAGAGAGAGACAGAAGGATAGTAGGAGAAGAGGAGGGGAGATACTGTATAGTACAGTGTGGGATGAGAGAGAGACAGAAGGATAGTAGGAGAAGAGGAGGGGAGATACTGTATAGTACAGTGTGGGATACAGAGGAAGACAGAGGGGGGATGAGAGAGAGAGGTTATATAACAACCACAGGTCTGTGTGTTAATTTGATCTTCTCCCTGGAAGCAATGAAGAGAAAATATTGACTTTGGAAGGGAGAAACTGCAGCGCGATTAGAACTAGGGACTGAGGCTATGGAACAAGAGAGATGGGGGAGAGAGTGGGCCAGAGAGAAAGAAAGAGAGAATGAGCAGGGAGGGACAGATTGAGAGATACAGTGCCTTCAGAAAATATTCATACACCTTGACTTATTCACATTTTGTTGTGTTACAACCTGAATTCAAAATTGATTAAATATTTGTTTTTATCTCACCCATCTACCCACAATATCCCATAATGACAACATGAAAACATGTTTTTAGAAATGTTTGTCAATGTATTGAAAATGAAATACAGAAATATCTAACTTACATAAGTATTCGCACCCCTGAGTCAATAGTTTGTGGGAGCACCTTTGGCAGCGATTAAAGCTGTGAGTTTTTCTGGGTATGTCTCTAAGAGCTTTTCACACCTGGATTGTGCAACATTTGCCCATTATTCTTTTCAAAATTCTTCAAGCTCTGTCAACTTGGTTGTTTCTCATTGCTAGACAACCAGTTTCAGGTCTTGCCATAGATTTTCTCCAGCAACTGAGTTAGAAAGGACACCTGTATCTTTGTAGTGACTGGGTGTATTGATACACATTCCAAATTGTAATTAATAACTTCACCATGTTCAAAGGGATATTCAATGCCTGCTATTTTTACCTACCTACCAATAGGTGCCCTTCTTCTCAAGGCATTGGAAAACCTCCTTGGTCTTTGTGGTTGAATCTGTGTTTTAAATTAACTGCTGGACTAGGAGACATCACATATCATTTTATGTGTAGGGTACAGAGATGAGGCAGTCATTCAAAAATCATGTTAAACACTACTATTGCACACAGTGTGAGTCCATGCAATTTATTATGTGACTTGTTAAACCATTTTTTTCTCCTATCATAATTCCACTCTGACATTATGGGGTATTGTTTGTAAACCAGTGACATTTCTGAAGGCTCTGTAGAACGGCTGATAGATACAGAGCAGAAGGCAGTTCACAGAACTGTCAATTTAAAGACATTTTGCCCATTTATACATTACTAATGTAGCTAACATTAGATGTAGCTAACATTAGATGTAGCTAACATTAGATGTAGCTAACCTTGCCTGGATTCGGCAGTCTCTTCCAGATCATCATGACATTTGTAGTTCTTTATGACAGCCGCATTAGCAACTAATTAAAATGTCATTTTGGGGGGGTAAATAAAGGCAAATATAATGATAAAAGTCATCTTGTCCTTGAGAGATTTACACGGTTATGAAAACGTCACGCCAGGGTAAGCTTTCTTCTAATGCATGTGTCAAACTTATTCCACGGAGGGAAGTTTTCTGTGTCTGCGAGTTTTCGCTTCTCCGCTGTACTTGATTGATTAATTAAGGTCACCTGGTTGTCTAGGTCTTAATTTAAAGGAAAAAACTAAAACCAGCAGACACTAGGCCCTCCATGGAATGTGTTTGACACCCCTGTTCTAATGCCTCTTAAAGGGAAAGTAAGTGAAAGTAATCAGATTACGTTACTGAGTTTGTGTGATTATTAAAAAATAGCACAAAGAAGATGTTAGGATCATTTACACTGAACACAAATATAAATGCAACATGTAAAGTGTTGGTCCCATGTTTCATGAGCTGAAATAAAAATCTAATAAATGTTCCATACACTGTCAGATTTTGTGCACAAATTAGTTTACGTCCCTGTTAGTGAGCATTTCTCCTTTGGCAAGAAAATCCATCCACCTGACAGGTGTGGTATATCAAGAAGCTGATTAAACAGCATGATCATTACACAGGTACACCTGTGAGTTGAGGTGCAAAGAAAGAGCCATATCTCAGACTGGCCAATAAAATAAAAGATTAAGATGGGCAAAAGAACACAGACACTGGACAGAGAAGCTCTGCCTAGAAGGCCAGCATCCCAGAGTCGCCTCTTCACTGTTGACGTTGAGACTGGTGTTTTGTGGATACTATTTAATGAAGCTGCCAGTTGAGGACTTGTGAGGCGTCTGTTTCTCAAACTAGACACGCTAATGTACTTGTCCTCTTGCTCAGTTGTGCACCGGGGCCTCCCACTCCTCTTTCTATTCTGGTTAGAGCCAGCTTGCGCTGTTCTGTGAAGGGAGTAGTACACAGCGTTGTACGCGATCTTCAGTTTCTTGGCAATTTCTCGCATGGAATAGCCTTCATTTCTCAGAACAAGAATAGACTGACGAGTTTCAGAAGAAAGTGCATTGTTTCTGGCCATTTTGAGCCTGTAATCGAACCCACAAATGCTGATGCTCCAGATACATAATTTGTCTAAAGAAGGCCAGTTTTATTGCTTCTTTAATCAGAACAACAATTTTCAGCTGTGCTAATGTAACCGATGTGAAATGGCTAGTAAGTTAGCAGTGGTGCGCGCTAATAGTGTTTCAATCAGTGACGTCACTTGCTCTGAGACCTGAAGTGGTTGTTCCCCTTGCGTTGCAAGGGCCGCGGCTTTTGTGGCGCGCAATGTAACAGTGTAGGTTCCGTCCCTCTCTTCGCCCCAACCCGGGCTCGAACCAGGGACCCTTGCACACATCAACAACTGACACCCACGAAGCATCGTTACCCATCGCGCCACAAAAGCCGCGGCCCTTGCAACGCAAGGGGAACAACCACTTCAGGTCTCAGAGCAAGTGACGTCACTGATTGAAACACTATTAGTGCGCACCACCGCTAACTAACTAGCCATTTCACATCGGTTACACTAACATAATTGCAAAAGGGTTTTCTAATGATACATTAGTCTTTTAAACTTGGATTAGCTAACACAACGTGCCATTGGAACACAGGAGTGATGGTTGCTGATAATAGGCCTCTGTACGCCTATGTAGATATTCCTTTAAAAATCAGCCGTTTCCAGCTACAATAATCATTTACAACATTAACAATGTCTACACTGTATTTCTGATACATTTGATGTTATTTTAATGGACAAGAAAGGTGCTTTTCTTTCAAAAACAAGGACATTTCTAAGTGACCCCCATTTTGTTAACGGTAGTGTGTACAGTATGAGGCTGTGGTTGTGTATTTGTGAGAACTTTATATCTCAGTTCTCTGTCAGTACAGTCAGTGTGTATCTGTGTAAACGTGTGTGTGTGTGTGTGTGTGTGTGTGATTTTATCTCCGCCCAAGCAATAACCTTGTGGAAAAGTCAATGTGAGGGTTTTCCCAAGCATACTTGGTACATATAGATATATGTGACTAATGGTACAAACATGTGGAAGGATGATCAGCCAAGTGGATTTTCCCCTTAGGCTTGTGTTGCTAACCTGGGGGAGTAGAGACAGCTGCTTCAACGCTAAACCTCTCTACGCGGCCTCTCTGGCTTCCTCCCTCTGTCTATTTCTAGCTCTCTCTCTCTGTTTCTTTTGCTTTCTCCTTGGCCTTGCATTCTGCCTCTGTGAGAGTTCCTTTTCATCATTGAAATCAGAGTAACACACTACGTCTCTCCCTCCCTCATTCTCTCACTCTCTATTTTTCTCTCCTCTCTCTCACTCCCTCCCTCCCTCATTATCTCTCTCTCTCTCTCTCTCTCTCTCTCTCTCTCTCTCTCTCTCTCTCTCTCTCTCTATATATATATATATACTTTATATACTGTATATATATACTGTATATATATATACAGTACTAGACAAAGCTGCCATTAAGGCAAAGGGTGGCTACTACGAAGAATCTCAAATGTAAAATATATTTTGATTTGTTTAACCCTTTTTTGGTTACTACATGATTCCATATGTGTTATTTCATAGATTTAATAAAAATAAAGAAAAACCCTGGAATGAGTGGGTGTGTCCAAACTTTTGACTGGTACTGTATATTTCCCTCCTTCACTCTCAGTGCTGGCTCTACCCCAGCTCCATCACCTGATCCCTGATGGTGAGGTCACCAGTATTAAGATCAACCGTGAGCCCTCGGAGCCCCTGGCCATCAGCATCGTGGGGGGCAACGAGACCCCCCTGGTGCGTATCCTCATCCAGGACATCTACAGGGAGGGGGTTATCGCCCGGGACGGACGCCTGCTGCCCGGAGACATGATCCTCAAGGTCAGTTTTTGTTCAAAGTAAGATGGAGTACTATTCGCCATGTATATGACTGAGGGGCGGCAGGTAGCCTAGTGGTGAAGAATGTTGGGCCGGTAGCTGGTTCGAATCCACGAGCTGGCAAGGTGGAAAAATGTGCCATTCTGCCCACTCCCCGGGCGCCTCTGCAGCTCTTTGATTCAGAGGGGTTGGGTTAAATGTGGGAGACATATTTCGGTCAAATGCATTCAGTTGTTGCAACTGACTAGGTATCCCCTTTCCCTGTATGTGTTGTGTATTTGAATTTCTCATCACAGCATATAATCTGAGACTTAACTCCACCTCTCCCTCTCATCTTCAGGTGAACGGCATAGACATCAGCAATGTGCCCCACTGCTACGCCCTGGCCACCCTCAAAAAGCCTTGCCAGCTGCTGCGACTCACAGTGCTGAGAGAGCAGCGCCACCGTTACCGCTCACACTCCGGGCACCACGGGCACCCCCACGACGCAGCCGGGGGCTATCCGCCTCATGGCCTCCCCCATGGCCAGCCCTTGAGGGATGACAGCATCCACGTGGTCCTGGCTAAGAGCACCCCAGAGGAGCAGCTGGGCATCAAGCTGGTGAGACGACCAGAGGAACATGGAGTCTTTATCTTCCACCTGCTGGAAGGCGGCCTGGCGGCACACGACGGGCAGCTCAGCGTCAACGACCGCGTCCTCGCCATCAACGGACACGACCTGCGCTACGGCGCGCCAGAACACGCCGCTTTACTCATCCAGGTCAGTCTGCAGGGTTTAGAGATTAGGGAGCATTGGTTGGTTGTGGTTTACAATGGTTAGTAATGGTATGTATTTCTTGTCTCTGGGTCCTGTGATATTATGGCTAATAGTGGTGTGTGGTTCTGGATAATTGCACTCTGTTGGCTGGCTTTGTCCCTGTCCATTGAGGTTAATTGTGGTTAATTGTCGTGTGTCTGTGGTCGACTGGGCGCTGCTCTATTGCTTGGCTGAGGCCCTGCTTCCTGGTGGATGCTGGGTAATTGCGGTGGTGTGTTTCTGGTTGACTGTGGGATGTAGCTGTAGCTGTGCTCTCTGGGTCTGAGGAGACTGATTTGCTCTTGGGGTTCTCTGAGGACCCAACATGGCACACAGCAGACTGTTGTTGTCAGAGATTAAGAACTGGCTGGAAACCGATTAAATTAGTCAAATTAAGGCGATAACGAGCTGGACTGGGTAATTTAGGAGGCAGCTCTGCGGCACAGAGAGCACAGGCACTCTCAAATGAGCAACACGGGAGGGAGAGCTGTGTGTGTGTACTCACGAATGTGTGTGCATGTGCCTGTGAGTGTGTGTGTGTGCGAGAGTGTGCATGTTCATCCGAGTGAACGAGGGAGTGAGTCGCTGTGTGAGTGGGTGGAAATACAGCCTGAAAAAGAGACAAAAGAGAGTAATAAAGAGCATGAAAAAGAAAGGTAGAGGAAAGGTTGTAGAGAGGTGAGAAATACAGATTGTTAGAAAAATAAGTTTAAAGGTGAGTTTTTGAGTTGAAGTTGGAAAAGTCATAGGGAGAGGGTGAGGGCAGCAGAAAGACTGCAGTATTATGAGAGAGAAGAGAAAATGGGGGTGAGAGTCACACTAAACAGGCTGCTTCCTGAAGCAAGTAAAAGGGTGCAATTGAAATGTGTGTTTGTGAGTGAGTGTTTTGTACACCACATATGTTTATTATTTGTGTAAACCTCTCAGGAGTAATAAAAGTTTTACATATTTTACTGCCTGCCCAAGCTCTGTGTGGGTGATTTTTCCCCTTGAGCTGTGTTAAGGGGTTGTTAGGAGGAGATAGAACATGTCCACAGGTTTACCTCAGGGCATTTCTATGTATGAGCACCAACATGTGAAGTTCATAGGATTATATCAAATTGGGTGTCAAGTGAAAGCTAAGGGAGAAATGAAGGCATTGAGACATAAAATTCCAACTGAAAAAATATGCATAAGTAAAGGCTTTGATTTCGGGGTCTTAGAAAACATCTACCAGAAATGAATGCAATTCATGATGTAATTCCTTAATTCCGTAATTCCATTACCGGGTGTAAGTCCACTTACTGTCGTAAAATAACAAAAACATATTTTTTTCTAACTCAAGGTGCCATGTCATACAGTAGCTTACACCACATTATTTCTGCAGACGTGGTCACGTGGTCACACTAAAACCTAAGGGAGATCTTATCATAATTCTGTTACCAAAGTTTGCTTCTGCACAGTTCTTCCACAAAATAAATGTTTGTAAATGTTAGTCTAAAGTGCATGGAGTTGTATGGTTTGTTAAACTTTGAAATGAATGCTTTTTGTTTGGCATACATTTTAAAGTGAAAGAAATGAGTAATTCCATGGAATTGCCGCTCACACTCTACCCTCAATACAGCATCTGGGATGAGCAACATGGGCCTGTTTGAGCTGCTATAGTTTCTGCGTCTCAGTCTAGTTATGTGGCAGTGAAGTTGTTTTTATTAAGGGCTTGTTTGGATATCTGGATCAACTTCAGTGAAGCCTTATTCAATGTTTATTTATGGGGCTCAACCATGATATTCTTCTACAAAGTGACTGTTTTTAGTTTAGCATTCTTTTTTGAATTGCTATGTGTGTCTGTCTGGTTCTGAGCTTGGTTGTGTTTGTCTGTTTGTCTCCTGTAGGCGAGTGAGGAGCAGGTCCACTTCATAGTGTCTCGTCAGATCTGTTTACCCACGCCTGACCTCCTGCAAGAGGCTCCATGGGGAATGGACGGCCCCCCTCCATACTCCCCAGTGGACATGGCGCCTGCGCTACTGGTTAGCAATGCATAAAATGCATGACGCACGCACAAGCATAGGCACACACACACACACAAACACAAAAACACAGACACAGGTTTGTTTGAAGAGCTTTTCTTGAGGTTACACACACACTAAAACCCCAGACTTTGAGCTCTATTCAATCCGTATTGCGGAAGTTCAGCATTACAGCGTGATTGAAATGTAAAGGCAATGTTCCTGCATTAGCGGAGACAGCATTTACGGGAAACGCTGCATATGTCGGCTCAATCGGAAATTACCTTAACATTTATATTGCGCAATCTGTAATGCTTCAGAGATACAGACTGAAAGAGCTCTTTGTATTCCTGCCTCTTCTTCTTATGTTAAATATTCCCTTTTATGTGAAAATGATCCTGAGCCGTACTATTCCTCCATCAAAGAGGAGCGTGTCATCCCTGACTGTGCCAAAGTGTTCCGCTCCTCTCAGAGAGCCATGTGCGGTGGCCCAGAGCAGCCGCCTCTCTCTCTCTCTGAGACTATTATCCATGAAGAAAACATCGACAGGATGAACACACCTCCACGCTTAAACAGGATTTTCTCCAGCTCATTATTGGAGCTGACGAATTCCGTTGTTCTGATAATGATCAACTTCACAGCTCTCGTCTCGCTTTCTTCTCACTTTCTCTATTTCAGGTGCTAATTCTCTCAGACACATTGTTAAAACTTTAGAATGTGTGACGCCAGAGTGGAGTGGTACTGTATTCTTCAGGTAAAGTCCTTGGCATCAAAGCCAGTTGAGAGAGAATGAGGCTGTAATAGAAAGAACCCTGCAGAGATAGCAGGTAGCAACAATAACAAGGTATTATCGTTCTGAGATAAGCTAAGCCACCTTCAGCAGGACTATAGATCATATTTAGACTAAATCTAACCAGACCTTTATATTGTGTTGTAATATTGGTCTTAAAGCCACCATGCAGTCTTGGTAATTTTATTTTAAATCATCACTGTATGTCTAAGAAATCACTGTCTGTGTTTATTTAATGAAAAAAACATTAGGAACACCTGCTCTTTCCATGACATAGACTGACCAGGTGAATCCAGGTAAAAGCTATGATCCCTTATGGATGTCACCTGTTAAATCCACTTCAATCACTATAGATAAAGGGGAGGAGACAGGTTAAATCATTATTTTTAAGCATTGAGGCTATTGAGACATGGATTGTGTATGTGTGCAATTCAGAGAGTAAATGGGCAAGATAAAAGATGTAAGTGCCTTTGAACAGGGTATGGTAGTAGGCACCAGTTTGAGTATGTCAAGAACATGCTCAACAGTTCCCTGTGTGTATCAAGAATGGTCCACCACCCAAAGGAAATCCAGCCAACTTGACACAACTGTGGGAAGTATTGGAGTCAACATGGAATGCTTTCAATACCTTGTAGAGTCCATGCCCTGGCGAATTTAGGCTGTTCTGAGGGAAAACAGGGGTGCAACTCAATATTAGGAAGGTGGTCCTAATGTTTTGTACACTCAGTATTTATTGTTCTTCTTTGGCCCTTGAAATGCTCAGACTGATAGGATGGTCTAGAGCCCACCCCCTTACCCAGATGAACAGTCAGTCAATGGTCTATTATAATCAGATCACATTGTGACATCATGATGTGGGACAAAAGTTCCATCCCACCTGAACAGGCTGAAATTCCAGATATTTTTTTTTTCCAAACAGAGGTGCATTCAACAAGACTTCTGTTTGTGAACGCTCATGGCGAACTATGTTTGTTTTCAACAGATTCTTTCTGGTAAAACAATGGATAGAACACGTAAAATGTTGATTTTAGCTGCAGCTTCTGCAATAATCGATGACTCTTTAGACTAGAGGTCGACCGATTATGCTTTTTCAACGCCGATACCGATAACGGCTATTGGAGGACCAAAAAAGCCGGTGCCGATTAATCGGCCACATTTTTTATTTATTATTTTAAATTATTTTTTTTTTTTTACATTTATTTGTAATAATGACAATTACAACAATACTGAATGAACACTTATTTTAACTTAATATAATACATCAATAAAATCAATTTAGCCTCAAATAAATAATGAAACATGTTCAATTTGGTTTAAATAATGCAAAAACAAAGTGTTGGAGAAGAAAGTAAAAGTGCAATATGTGCCATGTAAGAAAGCTAACGCTTAAGTGCCTTGCTCAGAACATGAGAACATATGAAAGCTGGTGGTTCCTTTTAACATGAGTCTTCAATATTCCCAGGTAAGAAGTTTTAGGTTGTAGTTATTTGTCACGTCCTGACCAGTATAGGGGTTATTGGTTATGGTAGTTTGGTCAGGATGTGGCAGAGGGTATTTGTTTTATATGGTTCAGGGGGTTATGTGTATGTAGAGGGGTATTGTATTTATGTGTTCCGGGTTTTTGGTGTATGTTCTTGTTTTGGGTTTCTAGGTTTTCTAGGTTTTGTATTTCTTTGTTGGCCTGGTGTGGCTCTCAATCAGGAACAGCTGTACATCGTTGTTCCTGATTGGGAGTCAAACTTAGGGAGCTTGTTTTCACCTGTCTCTTTGTGGGTAGTTGTATTTGCACTGCTGTTTGTTGAGCCTGCAAATCTGTTAGCTGTCGTTTATTGTTTTTGTGTTCACTTTAATTAAATTAAATAATGAGCACGCAACCCGCTGCACCTTGGTCCCCTTCTCACTTCAACGACAGCCGTGACATTATTATAGGACTATTTCTCTCTATACGATTTGTATTTCAAATACCTTTGACTATTGGATGTTCTTATAGGCACTTTAGTATTGCCAGTGTAACAGTATAGCTTCCGTCCCTCTCCTCGCTCCTACCTGGGCTCGAACCAGGAATACATCGACAACAGCCACCCTCGAAGCAGCGTTACCCATGCAGAGCAAGGGGAACAACTACTCCAAGTCTCAGAGCGAGTGACGTTTGAAATGCTATTAGCGCGCACCCGCTAACTAGCTAGCCATTTCACATCGGTTACACCAGCCTAATCTTGGGAGTTGATAGGCTTGAAGTCATAAACAGCGCAATGCTTGAAGCATTGCGAAGAGCTGCTGGCAAAACGCACGAAAGTGCTGTTTGAATGAATGCTTATGAGCCTGCTGGTGCCTACCACCGCTCAGTCAGACTGCTCTATCAAATCATAGACTTAATTATAATATAATAAACACACAGAAATACGAGCCTTAGGTCAATAATATGGTCGAATCTGGAAACTATCATCTCAAAAACAAAACGTTTTTTCTTTCAGTGAAATACGGAACCGTTCCTTATTTTATCTAATGAGTGGCATCCCTAAGTCTAAATATTCCTGTTACATTGCACAACCTTCAATGTTATGTCATAATTACGTAAAATTCTGGCAAATTTAGTTCGCAACGAGCCAGGCGGCCCAAACTGTTGCATATACCCTGACTCTGCGTGCAATGAACGCAAGAGAAGTGACACAATTTCACCTGGTTAATATTGCCTGCTAACCTGGATTTCTTTTAGCTAAATATGCAGGTTTAAAAATATATACTTGTGTATTGATTTTAAGAAAGACATTGATGTTTATGGTTAGGTACACGTTGGAGCAACGACAGTCCTTTTTCGTGAATGCGCACCGCATCGATTATATGCAAAGCAGGACAGGCTAGATAAACTAGTAATATCATCAACCATGTGTAGTTAACTAGTGATTATGATTGACTGATTGTTTTTTATAAGATACGTTTAATGCTAGCTAGCAACTTACCTTGGCTTCTTACTGCATTCGCGTAACAGGCAGGCTCCTCGTGGAGTGCAATGTAAAGCAGGTGGTTAGAGCGTTGGACTAGTTTACCGTAAGGTTGCAAGATTGAATCCCCGAGCTGACAAGGTAAAAATCTGTCGTTCTGCCCCTGAACAAGGCAGTTAACCCACCGTTCCTAGGCCGTCATTGAAAATAAGAATGTGTTCTTAACTGACTTGCCTAGTTAAATAAAGGTGTGTAAAAATTTTTTTATAAATAAATCTGCAAATCGGTGTCCAAAAATACCGATTACTGATTATTATGAAAACTTGAAATCGGCCCTAATTAATCGGTCGACCTCTACTTTAGACCCTGGTACTGATGTCACGTAGTGGCTACTTATTTTAGTGTGTATTGACAAGAAAAAGTGAGCATCCGATTGGAAGAGTCAAGGGTTATGTGGAGGAAGTCATCCCTCGATACAACGACTTTGCCTTTCGATCTCATTTTATGATAAGCCGAGAAAGTAGATGATCTCTGTGTTTTGATTAAACTATCCTAAATAAATTTGTGTCATAAAAATCCCCAATGATGTAGCTAGCTAAAGTTATCTATAAGCACGAATGCATTCCAGAGTCTTAGTTAATTGACCAACCAGGCAGCTGTGTGGGTGGGGTGTACAGTCAACCAACCAGATGGCTGTACATTAAGCATATTATTTATACGGCCCCTTATCTATCGACAGTTGCACAAAGGGGAATTAAGTACAATGTAAAAAAGTACAGTGTAGCCTATAATGAATAATACATCATTGTATCATTGCTATTTGCCTCTGTCTTACACACAGAACAAAGGCAGGACAAAACTCTAAGATGACAAAATCCAATTTTGCTGTTTTTCAGATATTGTGTGAGGAACTCATCCCTCTGGTTCCATACAGAGGAGAACGACTGGAGGATTGTGTGTTGGCCTCTCTGTGGCTGTTGGCCAACTGCTTCAAATAGTAGATGGCCAGAACCAGCTGATGCCCACCTACCTCAAGTGGCCAACACCCTGTCACACCCTGACCTGAGAGAGCCTTTTTTATGTCTCTATTTAGGTTTGGTCAGGGTGTGATTTGGGTGGGCATTCTATGTCCTTTTTTCTATGCTTTGTATTTCTTTGTTTTTGGCCTGGTATGGCTCTGAATCAGGGACAGCTGTACATCGTTGTCGCTGATTGGGAGTCATACTTAGGCAGCCTGTTTTCCTTTGGGGTTTGTGGGTAGTTATTTTCTGTTTTGTACATTTTGTGACCTGACAGAACTGTTGGCTGTCGTTCATTTTCTTGTTTGTTTGAAGTGTTTCTTATTATTAAATCATTAATATGAACACTCACCACGCTGCGCTTTGGTCCCCTTCTTCTACAGACGACAAGCATTAAACACCCACCCAGTTTTCAGTTCTGGAGGCTGGGTTCCAGGGTATCAGAGGGTTCCCTGGTGTGATTGGGTGCATAGATGGCACCCACATTACCATCAGGGGGCCCTCCGAACATTGGGATGCCTACATTAACCGAAAAGGCCAGCCCAGCTTCCAGCTGCAAGCTGTATGAGACAGCCATCTTCGCGGGGAAACGCTGGTTCTGTGCATGATGCAGGGTGTACAGGACCAGCGACGTCACCTAGATGCCCACCTTCTTATCCCCTAAGCCTGGATCTTATTGTCCCATTCAGGGACAATGGTCACCCAGTGGACGAGCACAAGCGATTCAATGCAATCCACAGCTCCACCCGAGTTCAAATCGAGAGATCCGTTGGCCTCTTAAAGTGCATTTGGAGGAGGCTCCAACATCTTGACATGCTGCTGCTGAAGAAGATTCCAGATGTCCTCGTCAGTGCTTGTGCCCTCCACAAAATGGTCCTCATCCATGAGGGCATCACACAGAGCATGGTGTTTGCAACGCCAGGGTTGTGGGTTCGATTCCCACGGGGGGCCAGTACAAAAAAAAAAAAAAAAATGTATGCATTCACTACTGTAAGTCGCTCTGGATAAGAGCATCTGCTAAATGACTAAAATGTAAATGTAATGTAATGTAACATCGAGCCAGTCCCTAATCCTGCAGACAACAACAGAGTGGCCCTACGTAACCAGGCTGCCCAGAAGAGGGACAACAAAATGGGCCGGCTCTAAACAATAAAATAATTGTTGTTGCACAATGTAGAAAATTGTTCTGGTGTCCATTTTTTTAAGAAATGGCACTTTTAATGGTTTAGATGGAATAAATAAAATGTAATAGACTTACTTTATTCCAGAATGAACTTGCATAGAGAACAAAAAAATAACTGACAGAGAAAACTTAATACTTTTTTAATGATATTGTATTCATGAAGAACACGAATATACAATTTTGAAACATAAAAAAACCGGATTTGCTAGACTTTAAAACATACTCATTGCTTACTCCAAAACTAATTTGCTTCAATAACAATTACTGCTCATTGAAAAAACATTTACTTCAATTAAAAAACACTGCTCACTCAAACTGTTTGTCACTGCTCATTCAACAAAAAACGATTTACTTACATTTTCACAATCACTGCTCAGCGATACGCTGCAAAGCATGAGTAAACTTTTCCAAGAGAGAGTTCCTGTCTTGCTGAATCTGGGTGCTATGTCTGCAGGCTGAGCATTTCCTTTATTTTCGCCTCGATGTTTGTGGTCACGCTTTTCTTGGTTGACCTTTTTAGGTTCTCATGGCTGTGTGTGGGTGTCAGTGTGAGGAATGTGAAGGTTGAGTGCTGTATGTGCCCGTGGCTGTGTGTGGGTGGAGTTTTTGGGGTGTGTGTCAGTGTGAGAAGGGTAAGAGTTGGGTGTGCAGTTTTTGTGGATGTAAGTAGGAATTTTGTGGTCTGCAGGTATATGTCGGTGTGTGTAGGTGGAGGTGTTGGGATGTGTGTCAGTGAACAAAGAAACAAGACCTCCTTGGCCGGTTTTCGTATGCCTGTCGAGGATAGCCTTATACCTGGGTAAAAACACACGCAAGATGTGAGACCAAGTTACATCTTAGATGCAAAAGCATAGTACAAACTGATGTGGCTAGGGCCTAGCGGCTAAAAAAGGGGCCTCAATGTGATCGAGTTAGCTAATTCATAGCTACTTTGTTAAATCCAGATATAGATAACTAGTCTTCATAACTTGACAACAATATTGTGTAACACCTAACCACAGATGAAAGGGGAAACTATTACGTTAGCTAGGTAACTTAGTTAGATCGCATAAGGTAGCTAACGTTAATCCTCACCTAGGCTTTTCTCCATCATCAATATCCAATTCTTGATCAACAAGAAAATTAACATTTGGGTATCTAGTTAAGTAATGACACACTTGCTATAATGGTTTTGTGATAGTAGCTAGGCTACTGTACAAGTTGGCGTGGCTGGCTAACTACCTTTTAAATCAGTAGCCCGACAATCTTGTTGTGCATCTCCTCGCCTCGCCAAGAAGAGGGTCAAATAAGATGGAAAAACAAAACAAAAACAATGTGAAAAACAAATAGAAGCAATGAAGAAAAATCATACATGATTCATATGTCTATAACGTGTAGTTATTCAATACATACCGTATGTAAATAATATACATTTACTTAAACCCAGTAAATTTTCTGTTCACCACGCACTACCTCTTCGGGCTTTTAGCTTATTTGTGCGAACGCTTGCCACAAACTGTTTTTAATTTTTTTATTATTATGTTCACGAGCGTAAGTTAACATTAGCAAACTTTTGCAAACTATTCCCCTTGTTGAACGTGCCTCAGCTCTTACACAAAAAGGTCATTATCATTGTTTTCACAATTTCAGAGTGTTATTTCGACCTCAAAATGTGGAAATATCATTAGAAAAACTGGAAATCATCTGTTTAACTACACTGCCCCCTTAATGAAGTTGGCTTCATATTGTGTTTTAATATTGGTCTTAATGAAGTTGGCTTCTAGTGGTTGTGTTTGTGTCTGTTGGAGGGAAACCAAGCCAAGCCTTGGAAGGAACTCCATGGCCGTCAGCAATCCTTGTTTTACTGGAAGAAAAACAGGACCATACTGTACAATCCTTTCATTTGAACACAGGCACAGAGATACAATTAGAGACACAAAAATACACACACACGCACGCACGCACGCACGCACACACACACGCGCACATTCTAAACCATACTGAACATCACATACTTAGCCTTAAACACTCATTCTCACACACAACACAAGAAAACACACTGGACGCAAACAAACAACACCGATAAACACTCTATTGTAAACACACATCTATTACAGTTTAACCCTTAACTTATTTGAGCTAGGGGGCAGTATTCGGAAGTTTGGATGCATGAGGTGCCCAAAGTAAACTGCCTGTTACTCAGGCCCATCCATACATTTTTTTTTTCAGCTCACCCTTGATTACTATGGCTGTCATTGGGAATGTGAACGGAATACCTCCCAGATTGCAGTTCCTAGGGCTTCCACTAAATGTCAACAGTCTTTAGAAAGAGTTTCAGGCTTGTTTTTTGAAAAATTAGCTAGAATTTGTGGTTTTAGTAAGTGGCTCCCATTTTGGCTGTAGTGTTTGTTGCGCGTTCCGGTGAGTGCGCGTATTTCGTTATTTATCTCCGGTAATGGTCTCCGGTATTCTCCGTCTTAAATTGTATCATTTATTTACATATTAGGGTACCTGAGGATTGATTAGGAACATTGTTTGATATGTTTGGAAGAAGTTTATTGGTAACTTACAGGATTCATTTGTATGCATTTTGAACGAGGGAAACCGGTGGATTACTTAGTCTAGCGCGCCAATGAAACATACTTTTTTGGGATATAAAGAAGGACTTTATCGAACAAAATGACCATTTGTTATGTAGCTGGGACCCTTGTAATTGCAACCAGATGTAGATCTTCAAAGGTAAGTGATTTATTTTATCGCTATTTCTGACTTTCGTGACGCCTCTCCTTGGTTGGAAAATGTATGTAATGCTTTTGTGTGCAGGGCGCTGTCCTCAGATAATCGCATAGTGTGCTTTCTCCGTAAAGCCTTTTTGAAATCTGACAACGCAGCTGGATTAACAAGAAGTTAAGCTTTTAAATTATATATGACACTTGTATTTTCATGAATGTTTAATATTACGATTTCTGTCATTTGAATTTCGCTTTCTGCAATTTCACCGGATGTTGTCGAGGTGGGACGCTAGCGTCTCAATGATCCGTAAGAAGTTCACCGAGAAGCACTCTATTATAAACACACATCTATTACAGTTTAACCCTTAACACAGAGAAACACTCTATTGTAAACACACATCTATTACAGTTTAACCCTTAACATTTCTCACATTGCACCCCTCCCCTCTGTCTTGTCCCCTCTGCAGGACTCATGTGAGAAGCCGGCATGTTATGAGAAGACGGTGACGCTGGCCAAGGAGCCCCATGACTCCCTGGGGATGACAGTGGCAGGGGGCATGTCCTCCCGCGGCTGGGACCTCCCTGTCTACGTCACTAACGTGGACCCCAATGGAGTGGTGGGACAGGAGGGATCCATCCGCAAAGGTACCAGCCTGGTGATAAACCTTAAACATCACAGTCTCACACACACTCATCATTATAAACACTCACGCACAGTCTCTCTCTTACACTCTCACTCAGTCATACAGTAAATCAAATCCAATGTTCTGGCAGGGAATTTAGCTAATATTTACCTGAATTGCTCCAATATTGACTTTGATAGTTTCTCTGTTCCATGCAGTCCCTGCTGGTCTTCATGATGCCAGAGCTGCAGTACTGCAGACAGGCGTCATGTGTGTGTGTGTGTGTGTGTGTGTGTGTGACATGTCCCTTGTGTAGAACAGACAGGGTGATTGAGAAGAAACATTACCAAGCTTATTTATTCAACAGGAAATGCAGGGGTGGTTACTGTTCAGGGCTCGTATAACACACACACACACCCCCCCCACCGACACACACAACCACTGACACACACACACAAACACACACCAAACTCAGATTTTGTTAAGTAGGTTCCAGAGGAAATGACAGGCTGCATTTTATCAGCTCATTATACAAAATCTGTCAACTCTGAAATAGACCAAACACAAACAGACTCCCGAAATGATTGGATACACTTGTGGCAGGCCTGTTACAGCTATATACTGCAGTGTGTTTGGGTGTGTGTTTGGGTTTGGGTGTGTGTGTGTGTTTGGGTGTCTGGGTGTGGGATGTCAGAACATCTGAGGGAGCTCTCTGTGCCGGGCCAGACATCAAAGGGCAGTGGAGGCATTTAAACCCAGAACTACTCATCCTAGGCATCCGCCTCAGATAACCACAGTACAGAGAGACCAGGCCAGGGTGTACCACCTGTCTGTTCTTCTGAATACACAATACTCTACATCTCTGTGTGTGTGTGTGTGTGTGTGTGTGTGTGTGTGTGTGTGTGTGTGTGTGTGTGTGTGTGTGTGTGTGTGTGTGTGTGTGTGTGTGTGTGTGTGTGTGTGTGTGTGTGAGAGAGAGAGAGTTATTCTAGTTATTCCCCTAGCCTTTATCAAAAGCATAATTCTGAGTGTGTATTCCTGTGTGTATCAGTAACATGCATATGTTTGTGTATACAGCTGTCTACATAATAATGAACCAGATTGTACACTAGCATGTGTGTGTATTTGCATAGTGCATCCTAATCAAAGGGGGTGGATGTTGTCCTTTGAATGAGCCTCCACTCCAGCTGACTGTGCAGTGTGCTGCGGTGCAGTGATATGTGTACAGCACTGTCTAAGCCCACTTTGATTATCAGGAAATGATTTGGTCCCACTGCTTTGTGTTCCTGCGAGAGAAGATTGAATATTCAATAGGCAGACGAGACGAGTCCTTGTCTCTGGGAACTTTTGCTTTTGAAAGGCATCAGAATCAGACAGTGGTCATGGCAACAACACTGTGCTGAGTGGTGCTGTGTTCTGTCCTCCCCTCTGCCTGCAGGTGACATCCTGCTGAATGTTAACGGGCTGGACCTGACGGGGGTGACGCGGGGCGAGGCTGTGGCCAACCTGAAGAACACCACCTCCCCCGTGGTGCTCAAGGTCCTGGAGATGAGGCCTCCGGAGGAGAGCCAGCCAGAGTTCCCCTCGCCACCCTGCCTCTCGCCCTCGCCCACCGACAGCACCAAGCAGAGCCTCGCCACGCTGCCACACACCGATGACTACTCCCCACTGTGGGTGTCATGGTTGCAGCTGCCCAGGTGAGCAGCAGTACCCCTCAGCTAGCCTTCTTATTCTATATCTCAGAAACCTTGCACTTGTCTTGTTCTACTAGCACCATCTTTGCTGATAACTTCTTTATTGAGGAAAAATGTACCATGACTGTGATATGTGGTCTCATCTAGCTATCTTAAGATGAATCTACTAACTGTAAGTCGCTCTGGATAAGAGTGTCTGCTAAATGACTAAAATGTCAAATGCACAAATGTTAGCCTTCCCTGTAGCTCAGTTGGTAGAGCATGGTGTTTGCAACACCAGGGTTGTGGGTTCGATTCCCACGGGGGGCCAGCACAGGAAAAAAAAATGTATGAAATGTATGCATTCACTACTGTAAGTCGCTCTGGATAAGAGTGTCTGCTAAATGACTAAAATGTAAATGTAAAATGTTCTCTTCTCCAATCTCAGTCTCTTCTGCCCTGACCAGCTCAGTGTTTGACCGGGCCAGATGGGAGAGGAGGAATGATAATTATATACACTACACTCACAATGTTTAGGACGCAGTCTTAACCATACTGTTGCCCAGACACCAATAGCCTCGGTTTGGCATATTTTTAAGCCCCCTTTGACAGAACAATGTACTTAATGAGTTGATGAACATTGTTAGGTGTTGGCTTGCTACTTGAAATGAAGGCCCTTAATGAAAAGCACTAGCCAACAGATATTGGAGGGTACAGAGAGGCCTAAAGAGGTAACAGGCTACATTACAAGGCCGTAATGGGACAGAGGGAAGGGGAGAAGGAGGGTGATGACAGGATTAAGCAATAAGGCACGAGGGGGTGTGGTATATAGCCAGTATACCACTGCTAAGGGATGTTCTTACGCACAATGCAACGTGGAGTGCCTGGATACAGCCCTTAGCCGTGGTACATTGGCCATATACCACAAACCCCTGAGGTGCCTTATTGTTATTATAAACTGGTTACCAACGTAATTAGAGCAATAAAAATACATGTTTTGTCATACCCTTGGTATACGGTCTGATATACCACGGCTGTCAGCCAATCATCATTCAGAGCTCGAACCACCCAGTTTATAATGATGAATAGACACTAGTGTATACAGCGTCTGGTCTTCTCGCCATGGCCTTCAGTCTCTTGCTCATCCTCTTCCTCACATCCCAGTCTCAGAAAGTGGCCACTCTGACACTCTCCATCCCATGTGGACACACTCTGACACTCTCCATCACTCTCTTTTAAATGGCTCACCTTGCCATCTTTAAAGTTGATTTGCTCATCAGACAAGTCTTCCCATCTCCTGGGGTGTGATGTTGGATTGAGGGATTAAACCCCTTCCATGTCTCTCGTTTGGATAGAGTTCAGATTATGGCAGAGCGCGGGGTATGCCCAGGGATGCAAACTGGTGATACTTTTTTTTTGCACTGAAACATGCAAAAAAATCCCTGCTAGGGAGAAATGCAGGTTTAACTAATTAAACAACAAAGAATATGATCTACATGATCAGTCTCTGTGTGTAAAATAAAAAGTGGTTGATGTGAACCTAACACACAGCTAAAACATGTAAAGAAAGCAATCCACTGTTATTTGTTGCCAAGACTTTACTGCAAATGACACTCAAGTCTTGAGAAAAAACAATACACTAATATTGCGGTTAGCCATGACAGCCTTTATAATAGAATGCTTGTGACCACACACATCTAAATATTGCACTTGGGAAAAAAGTAGAATAAACAGGCATTCTACAGTCTACTACAGACATTTACATTTAAGTCATTTAGCAGACGCTCTTATCCAGAGCGACTTACAAATTGGTGCATTCACCTTATGATATCCAGTGGAACAACCACTTTACAGTAGACATCGATCAAGGCTACATGTGTGCAAAAATAACGTTCACTGAGTAAAAAATGTAATAATCCCCCCTCACTGACACAAGTGTTACTGTCAAGTTCAACACAACAAAAGCAATATCTTTGGGCTACACTGCACAATATTACATTGTTCACTTTCTGCCTGTGGACATCTGTTCTACAATGTGCCAGCAGAGCATGATACCCTTTGTAGGCATAATTGATCTCTTTCAGGCAGAGAGTACACCTAGCATACCCCTGTTATCCACTGTATTAAAAGAGGGAAGTGTGTGGCGTTTCTTTCACCTCTATTGGCATCCCAGCTACAGATACACTTGATCCCTGAATCCACTTGTTTAACAAGCAACACCTCATTTTTACCAAATTCTCTCATTCTGAAAATTAACCCCATACCGTAGAGGGAAAACATTAGTTCACAGATAACTAGTTAACTAGCTAACGAACTAACTACTAACATTTCACACAGATTGCCAGGGCCCAGTAAGCAACTAACGCGTTATAACTTTACGAACGGCAAGGAGTCGTATACCAGTTAATATTATAGCGTATTGGTTAGGTTACTAACGTTAGCTCATCTGATGTTGTAACGTTAGCTAGCTAGCTGTCTGACTTTATTAGCCAGCTAATTTTCAAACAATAAACTTAATTATTTGATCAGCTAAGTTGGCTAATGTTGCTCAACATTTCTCTGGCTAGCTAACAGAGAATTCAACCCAGCTACTATAGCAAGATACTTAACAATGCTAACATTAATTGTTCCACCACACTTTCTCCCTCACCTTAAACTTTTCAAATGCCAGTGGTTTTTCGGTTACAGCTCATGAAGCACACTTCATCACCTTCTCACCCGTCTCTGTGGTCAGGCTTCTCACCTACCTCTTCGTTATTGTTCAGGGATGCACTGCTGTAACTGGCAAACTGCCTTGGCACCCTACTGCTGTCTTTCCAGAGCGTACGCAGATTCTGTAACTAGCAAATTGGTTGTCTCTTCTTTCTTCAGTCGCGTGCTGCATTCTGTTGTTAAGTGAACGATTGGCTGAGCCTTGGATACAGCCAGTATTGCTCCAAACGCATATCACTCGTTCACTTACAACCAAACACGCATCATTCGTTCGCTTACAAACGTGCATCACTTGTTCGCTTACAAATGCGCATCACCCGTTTACAGCCAGTAGTGAACCAAAGCCCCCCCCCCAAGCTTTTATTCTTAGTTTGCATCCCTGGGTATGTCCATTTCTCTATAGATCTGCCACTGCTGGTATAAAAACCTGCCCTTACTGTAATTATTTATTTATTTATTTATTTAACTACTGGAGTAAAATAGAAACTCAATTTCTCCCCAACCGACAAAATTGATTAGAAAAGTGAAAACCAACTAGTGAATCACCATGAGAATTCAGTCCAAATGGGCAACAGTTCCAACAGGATTTGAATGCAATTTTCCCTCACCCCCGGGCAGTGTGAGAGACTGATATTGAAATCCCTCCCTTCTCAGCACTGTATTTTCACAGCTCTGCCTCAGCTGGGGGGAAAAGTCACGTCTCCATTCTCATTGAATGACAGCCAAGCCGTTGTTTTTTTATGACAGACTGCCACGGGACTCTGCAATCTCACTGCTGCATATGTGCACACAGTACAGGATGGGCACACATTTGAATGCTGGCAGCAGTCTAGAGATTTCCTAATCCCCCTTTTTGTCCCTTGCAGGCACCTGTACTGCTGCAAAGACATTGTGCTGCGCCGGAGCACCTCAGGCAGCCTGGGCTTCAGCATTGTGGGGGGGCAGGAGGAGGTCAACTGCAATCAGTCCTTCTTCATCCGTTCCATCGTGGAGGGCACACCAGCCTACAACGACGGCAGGATACGGTACAGACTACTAACCTATATCTCACACACTGGCCAGAGGACCTATATCACTGCATGTCTGCTGAATTTTCTATTTTTCTGTGACAAATTATATCCAGTATTTACCTAATCGTTACAGTAGTCTTGTATTTACACACTGATAGCATTGCTATATGGGCCTCCTTTACTATACTGAGTCCATCTCTATGGTTGTTAAACCCTGCATTAACCCCCCCCATTTCTGTGTGTGTAGATGTGGGGACATTCTGCTGGAGGTGAATGGCAAGAGTACGTGGGGGATGACCCACACAGCCCTGGTGCGTCTGCTGAAGGAGTTGCGCGGCAGAATCACCCTTACCATCGTGTCCTGGCCCGGAAGCCTGCTGTAGCCCCGCTGCAGCCACAGGGAGGGGCCAACACTGACCCAGGAATGTGGGCGGAGCTTTTAACTGGATTACAACACTGAGCCCAACCGTATGGGATGGGCTTTCACTAGTGATGTAGCTATGGAAGGCGGGCCTTAAGAACCCGGACTCCTGATGGACAGCTGAGACTTTGCCAGGAGTTCAGAGGAGGCCAACCATCCATGTGACTGGAATTTGACCAAACCCCCCAGAGACACTGAGCTGGGAGGAGCTGGATCTGTGGCCCTACCCCTGGGATGCTCAGAGCAATCTGATTGGAGGAGAGGCTTGTTCGATGACAACGCATCCAATGAGGGGGGTGGGTGGTTGGGAGGGGACACAAATTGCCAATTCCATTGGTTCTATGTTAGAGTATGCATTTAATTGGACTCACATTTCTTTATTGTAAATGTTGGCTATCTAAAATAATACTGATTCAAGCAATTGTACTATGTTTCTATTTCTTTCAATGTTTGTTTGATGGCCTTTCAGTATAGGCTTTATTACGTTTGTACTAACAGTGGTTATCATCTTCATCTGTTGGACTGAAGACACATTGCCAAGTAGTCATTTGTGTTGAGATGTTTTCAGAAGCTGTTGCTAAATTATCAAACCACTGGCAAAAGTATAGTAAAAACAATTAAGTAAAAATGTGTTCATAATCTGTTAAAAGTAATATTAAGGTGACATCGTGGAGGCCTTACTGATTTTCCTACTTTTGAAAAGAAAAAAAAACCTGACTTGGTTTCTGTGTGTTTCCGTGGATGTGTCTGGTCTAGGGCCATTTAACGCGGTTCTGTCACATGCTTCGGCCTGCGTAGTATATCTGATGGTACCTTTGGTAAAATAATCAATAAAGTCATTGGAAAAGGACACCTGTCTGAGCGCTTTGGCGAGGGTTGGGGGTTTGGGTTCATGTTAAATAACCTGGGATAAGATATTATTTAGCACAGCTCACTGAACTTCTAACTATTCAGCTGAGGTCCAGTCAGCTCCTTTATCCAAACCTATCTCTTAAATACAACAAAACAAAACCTCTCTCAGGTGAGACAAAATATACAGGTTGTATTCAACGTAAACAAAACAATTATTTGGTTTTTCACCTTCAATGTAAACTAAAACATATTAATATCAAGAGAAGCCGTCCAGTCTCTGACAGGTTAAACAGAATGCATGAGGGTCACACCGGGGCCTCCTATTGGCTGGTGAGAGTCACTGTGGGCTCAGATAGGTTGGCTGTCCCCATTCTTACTCTCATGTCTCCTCCTGCTGCTACTGTTAACAGACGCAGACAATCACTGGTTGCTTACACTGTCTACCTCAACAATGTGTGTAGGAGTGTGTGTGTTGTACCTGTGTGAGACTGCATGTCTCCCCTCTTTGTCTCTGTCTCTCTTCTCTCGGTGTCTCATCTCCCCGTAGTCCCTGTACCGGTGCCACTTCTCCTCACTGCAACAACAACTCACTGGTCAATAACCACAAACACTGCTTCCTCACTGGACATCACTGAAACAGTCTTCTTGTTAGACAATGGAAACTAGAGAGTGGCAGAAGTAGTGCGATAAGCCAGGTAACATTCTATTGTCCCATTTTCTCTGCTCTCTCTCCTCGTGTGTTGCAGGGTCATTTCTGTAGAAATGCTGGGCTCAGGGGACCAGATGATAGCAGCACCTTTACCCACAAGGCTCTCTGTTTGGCTTTAGTTTAATAGCATCCTGTGCTGAACACAAAGCCCACCTTTGTCCTCCTGTGACCTTTAGATGAAAGCAGCCCCCCTCTGGGCTCAACAAACAGCTCAATTATTTACTGGAGGACTCCTGGTCCCACAGGGCCACACTCTTTCACACCATCATTCACTAATCCCCCCCCCCCCCCCAGCACTCTCTTTGTCACACACGGACACATGTACGCGCACACACACGGTGGAGGGGTATTTTATGCTGGACATAGTGACAGAAACTGAAACAGACGTGCACCTCCAGTCTCTTAAAAAGTGTCAGTTTCTTTAAGTAGAGAGAATACACATGTGCATCAACTTTACAAATAGACACATATGGTGCTCAAAAGCCATCTGACATAGACAGCTCATCCAATTGGAACGTGAAAAACACCCTTGCCAAAGCAGAGAGAGAGAAAAGAGAAGAGAGAGCAGTGGAGTTGAAGGACTCATTAAATATTTGGGCACTGGGAGTTCTCTTAGCAGCGGGAGTGCAGACCTGAGGGCCTGTTTGCAGTCTTCCACAGTTGTTAGCACTAACACACTTATACCCACTTCACACAGAGTCACTGTCACTGAATGAAGAAGTGTTCGTTTCATAGTGCAGGTTTCATACAGGAAAACGTTGTAAGTGTATGCGAGAGAATGAGCTATGTGTTCCTCTAAGCCTGGGGATCAAGAATGTGTTTCCAAATTCAGTCTCTATTAACACAGAAAAATAACGTTTGTGTCACTTACATATTGGTTACCATTAATAACACCCAGAACACTAATACAATCCGTGTGTGTGTGTGTGTGTGTGTGTGTGTGTGTGTGTGTGTGTGTGTGTGGTGTGTGTGTGTGTGTGTGATGCCCTGCCAGCTGGAGAGATGACAAGCCCCTCCATACTGAGCTACAGGGATGTGATGAGATCACATTCAGAGGACAAGTGTTCACCAAATGGCCAGCCAGCTGCCCGGGCTGCCTGCACCGGCCAGAAGAGACAGAGAGGGAGAGATTGAAGGAGGGATGTGCCAGTGACTCTAAATGTGTGAGGGTTTGAGTGGGACTGTTCTGTGTTGCATTAGTCAGAGTGTAAGCCAAGGTGCTAACTCCCAAACACCAGAGGCTGGTGCCCAGAGAGAGCTGTCCCAGTCAGGATGTAACTCAGATGGTATCAGTGGTGCTAAGCAGAGCCCTTTAAAGAGCAGTATGTAACCAGAACACATGCCACTGACACCTCTACATACGCCAGAAGGGAAGAGCCTCTACTCTGCTAGCAACATACACACAGAAAATGTAATTCACTACTAAAGTGTTCATACTGAAAATAGATAGCGTTGGTAGACTTTCATGGAGTTATCAAACTGGCCCCTCCGTCGCGACGTAACCTGAACGCCCATCTGCGGCCAGCTAATCGTTAGCTGTCTTATCGGCTGCTATCTGAATAGGTCTATCGGACAATTTTCTTGGGCCACTATAACTATAACTATTTTGCCAATTGGATTGGTCCCCTCTACCACACGGAACCCCACTAATCTACAGACGGAAACGCACGAGGTGGCTAAAAACAGACCTCCCTCCATCTTCTGCCAGCTTGCTACCTATGGCCCGGCTAGCTGTCTGAATCTCACTGGACCCTTATGATCACTCGGCTAAGCATGCCTCTCCTTAACGTCAATATGCCTTGTCCATTGCTGTTCTGGTTAGTGTTTATTGGCGTATTTCACTGTAGAGCCTCTAGCCCTGCTCATTATACCTTATCCAACCTTTCAGTTCCACCACCCACACATGCTATGACATCTTCTGGTTTCAATGATGTTTCTAGAGACTATCTCTCTCATCATCACTCAATGCCTAGGTTTACCTCCACTGTATTCACATCCTACCATACCTTTTGTCTGTACATTATACCTTGAAGCTATTTTATCGCCCCAGAAACCTGCTCTTTTTACTCTCTATTCCGGACGTCATAGACGACCAATTCTCATAGCTTTTCGCCGTACCCTTATCCTACTCCTCCTCTGTTCCTCTGGTGATGTAGAGGTGAATCCAGGCCCTGCAGTGCCTAGCTCCACTCCTACTCCCCAGGCGCTCTCTTTTGATGACTTCTGTAACCGTAATAGCCTTGGTTTCATGCATGTTAACATTAGAAGCCTCATTAGGCTAAAGCAGTTATTTATTCAGACCCATGACCATTCAATCTTCGTGAAGAGAAGTGAAAGCCTTCTGCATCTAATTCTAGTCTAATATTATTCAAGGATGTCATCAGAATGACAACAAAATGTATTTAATTTAACTGTTGAAAGCGAGGAATGAATGAAGCAACAATAGAGAGAGAAAGAGGAGGTAGGCTAATAACATTAAGGGAAATAATATGTAAGGTATATATAAGACAGCCTACTAATTATACAAATAGGGCCTATTATATTTCAAAATTAAAATCAAATCGTGTGCATGTGCTGCACAAGAAACACATGTTCTCTTCTGCTCTATCATGACGTTATTCCAGTCAATATAAAACAACACAGTACAGTAATACAGTTCACACTATAAAAACAAAGCTTACTGGAGCTAGTTTCATTTATTTACCCAAGAGAGCATATATCTAGCTACATTTATGGGGTTTTATGTTTTTATGACGTGCATAATGTGCAGTAGCCTATATCACATATGTATTGGATAACGGCACAATAATTTGGGCTATTTGGGGCTTGGGCTCATTAAATGTTGTTAATGTAGGGCTCCTAAAATGTATTTAATATATGTATCATCAGGTTTGAATGTTCATGCTGATCAAAGCCCTAATCAAATCCAGACATATTTATATGCTTTTGAATGACACACCGAGTTACCTGGGAGAAAAGTGATATAATCTCAGGCTGGAACATTTGTAAAATTTCGGGAAAATATTCAACCCTAGTGCGCACACACCCCAACACCCTGGAGGTCTTAACATCCTGGGAGAGAGACAGGTAAACCGGAGCTCTCCATGGGGACCAGAACAGAACCACAGTGCCAGATCTGTCTGTCTGTCCCAGTGGGCCTGTCACACACATGGCTGTCCCTCCCTCCCTGACTTCCTCCTCTCCTCCTGTGGTTACATCACAGCTTCCCAGCTGCCCATATGTCCCACTTCCCTCATATAACCTGGAACACAGCTGTCCCCAATATGATCCTCAGCACGACCCACTGCAGCAAAGAGTTGAGACAGAGAGACACTAGATTAAGAAGAACATAGTCATAGCGTGTGTAGGAGGGACAGTGTGAATGTGTAGGTTGATAAGCTGCATGATATTGTGGGCATGAGGAGGAGTGAGTAAGAGGCAAGAGGCCGTATGTGTGTCATACTTGGCATTTGTCCGAGTTGATATGAATTAATGACACATCTAGCTACTGGTCAATCTGAGTGTGCTGTGGAAATGTAGGGCGTATGTGTGTGTGTGTGTGTGTGTGTGTGTGTGTGTGCGTTAGGGCCAGGACGATACCAGTATCTCGATGCGCGTTAGTATCATGGCAAGGAAACAAAATATGAAGTGGATTTAACACCTTTAGGAAAACAGCCCTAATGTTGGAAACAAACATCATTATTTTGTCCTCCAGAGTCACATTTTTTTTTTAAAGCTATAGCACACAATAGTTTACATACAGCATTAAAGAAAAAAAGAGTTTAGTCTGCTGTCACGCCCTGATCTGTTTCACCTGTTCCTGTGCTTTTCCCATACTCCTTTTCTATTCTCTTTTTATAGTCCTCCCAGTTCTGACTCCTGCCTGACTCTGGACTACTTTCCTGCCTGCCTGATCATCCTGCCTGCCCTGACCTTGATTCTGCCTGCCCTTCGGTACCTATTGGACTCTGATCTGGTTTTGACCTTTTTGCCTGTCCACGACCATTCCCCACCTACCCCTTTGGATTAATAAACATTGTAAGACTCCAACCATCTGCCTCCTGTCTCTGCATCTGGGTCTCGCCTTGTGCCATGATATCTGCTTTGTGTTTTCATTTTTGCCATGGAAGAAATAATGCGATACTGGTATCATCCCAGCCCTACTGTGTGTGTACTGTACGGTGTGTGTGAGCCCTACTGTGTGTGTACTGTACGGTGTGTGTGAGCCCTACTGTGTGTGTACTGTACGGTGTGTGAGACCTACTGTGTGTGTACTGTACGGTGTGTGTGAACCCTACTGTGTGTGTACTGTACGGTGTGTGTGAGCCCTACTGTGTGTGTACTGTACGGTGTGTGTGAGACCTACTGTGTGTGTACTGTACGATGTGTGTGAGCCCTACTGTGTGTGTACTGTACGATGTGTGTGAGCCCTACTGTGTGTGTACTGTACGGTGTGTGTGAGCCCTACTATGCGTGTACTGTACGGTGTGTGTGAGCCCTACTATGTGTGTATAGTACGGTGTGTGTGAGACCTACTGTGTGTGTACTGTACGGTGTGTGTGAGCCCTACTATGTGTGTACTGTACGGTGTGTGTGAGCCCTACTATGTGTGTACTGTACGATGTGTGTGAGCCCTACTGTGTGTGTACTGTACGGTGCGTGTGAGCCCTACTATGTGTGTACTGTACGGTGTGTGTGAGCCCTACTATGTGTGTACTGTACGGTGCGTGTGAGCCCTACTATGTGTGTACTGTACGGTGTGTGTGAGCCCTACTGTGTGTGTACTGTACGATGTGTGTGAGCCCTACTATGTCAAATCAAATCAAATGTATTTATATAGCCCTTCGTACATCAGCTGAAATCTCAAAGTGCTGTACAGAAACCCAGCCTAAAACCCCAAACAGCAAGCAATGCATGTGAAAGAAGCACGGTGGCTGGGAAAAACTCCCTAGGAAAAACTCCTGAGAAAGGCCAAAAACCTAGGAAGAAACCTAGAGAGGAACCAGGCTATGAGGGGTGGCCAGTCCTCTTCTGGCTGTGCCGGGTGGATATTATAACAGAACATGGTCAAGATGTTAAAATGTTCGTAAATGACCAGCATGGTCAAATAATAATAATCATAGTAATTGTCGAGGGTGCAACAAGCACGTCCGGTGAACAGGTCAGGGTTCCGTAGCCGCAGGCAGAACAGTTGAAACTGGAGCAGCAGTATGGCCAGGTGGACTGGGGACAGCAAGGAGTCATCATGCCAGGTAGTCCTGAGGCATGGTTCTAGGGCTCAGGTCCTCCGAGAGAAAGAAAGAAAGAGAGAAAGAGAGAATTAGAGAGAGCATATTTACATTCACACAGGACACCGGATAAGACAAGAGAATACTCCAGATGTAACAAACTGACCCTAGCCCCCCGACACATAAACTACTGCAGCATAAATACTGGAGGCTGAGACAGGAGGGATCAGAAGACACTGTGGCCCCATCCGATGATACCCCCGGACAGGGCCAAACAGGCAGGATATAACCCCACCCACTTTGCCAAAGCACAGCCCCCACACCACTAGAGGGATATCTACAACCACCAACTTACCGTCCGAAGACAAGGCCGAGTATAGCCCACAAAGATCTCCGCCACGGCACAACCCGAGGGGGGGGCGCCAACCCAGACAGGAAGACCACGTCAGTGGCTCAACCTACTCAAGTGACGCACCCCTCCCATGGACGGCATGGAAGAACACCAGTAAGTCAGTGACTCAGCCCCTGTAAAAGGGTTAGAGGCAGAGAATCCCAGTGGGAAGAGGGGAACCGACAAGGCAGAGACAGCAAGGGCGGTTCGTTGCTCCAGCCTTTCCGTTCACCTTCACACTCCTGGGCCAGACTATACTTGATCATAGGACCTACTGAAGAGATAAGTCTTCAGTAAAGGCTTAAAGGTTGAGACTGAGTCTGCGTCTCTCACATGGGTAGGCAGACCATTCCATAAAAATGGAGCTCTATAGGAGAAAGCCCTACCTCCAGCCGTTTGCTTAGAAATTCTAGGGACAATTAGGAGGCCTGCGTCTTGTGACCGTAGCGTACGTGTAGGTATGTACGGCAGGACCAAATCGGAAAGATAGGTAGGAGCAAGCCCATGTAATGCTTTGTAGGTTAGCAGTAAAACCTTGAAATCAGCCCTTGCCTTAACAGGAAGCCAGTGTAGGGAGGCTAGCACTGGAGTAATATGATCAAATTTTTTGGTTCTAGTCAGGATTCTAGCAGCCGTATTTAGCACTAACTGAAGTTTGTTTAGTGCTTTATCCGGGTAGCCGGAAAGTAGAGCATTGCAGTAGTCGAGCCTAGAAGTAACAAAAGCATGGATTAATTTTTCTGCGTCATTTTTGGACAGAAAGTTTCTGATTTTTGAAATGTTACGTAGATGGAAAAAAGCTGTCCTTGAAGCAGTCTTGATATGTTCTTCAAAAGAGAGATCAGGGTCCAGAGTAACGCCGAGGTCCTTCACAGTTTTATTTGAGACGACTGTACAACCATCCAGATTAATTGTCAGATTCAGCAGAAGATCTCTTTGTTTCTTGGGACCTAGGACAAGCATCTCTGTTTTGTCCGAGTTTAAAAGTAGAACATTTGCAGCCATCCACTTCCTTATGTCTGAAACACAGGCTTCTAGCGAGGGCAATTTTGGGGCTTCACCATGTTTCATTGAAATGTACAGCTGTGTGTCGTCCGCATAGCAGTGAAATTTAACATTATGTTTTCGAATGACATCCCCAAGAGGTAAAATATATAGTGAAAACAATAGTGGTCCTAGAACGGAACCTTGAGGAACACCGAAATTTACAATTGATTTGTCAGAGGACGAACCATTCACAGAGACAAACTGATATCTTTCTGACAGATAAGATCTAAACCAGGCCAGAACTTGTCCATGTAGACCAATTTGGGTTTCCAATCTCTCCAAAAGAATGTGGTGATCGATGGTATCAAAAGCGGCACTAAGATCTAGGAGCATGAGGACAGATGCAGAGCCTCGGTCTGACGTCATTAAAAGGTCATTTACCACCTTCACAAGTGCAGTCTCAGTGCTATGATGGGGTCTAAAACCAGACTGAAGCGTTTCGTATACATTGTTTGTCTTCAGGAAGGCAGTGAGTTGCTGCGCAACAACTATGTGTGTACTGTACGGTGTGTGTTTGTGCATTGCACATGTGCTTGGATCACATGGGTGCTTGTCATCAGCTGGTCATCAGCAGAGAGCTCCAGTACAGAGAAGACAGACGGGGCTCATCTATAAGAGAGCAGCAGAGACCCTGCACAGATCTACTGGACTGGAAAACACTGGGACATTTGGTTGAAAGAATACAACTTTCTCTATATTGCTCTCTGCATCTCCTTCACTGACTGAATGTGATCTCTCCATCTCTACCCATTCCTCTTGCTGGCCCCTCAACACCAGACAGCCTGTGTGTTTTGTAATAGTTCCTTCTCTTTCCCAGCTCTATTCTGCCCCCTGTGGCGGCAGCAGCTCTAGAGCAGACAACCAGGGGTTAACCAGGGGTTGCAGACAACCAGGGGTTGCAGACAACCAGGGGTTCCACCCACTACCCAACTCCTACCGCAGTGCCAGAGCCAGTACAACACCCATGCACATCCACTCCACTTCCCCAGCCTGCCTTGACGAGCCAGCCTGTCTGCCACTCTGTACCTCCTGGACTGTTTCCTGTTTCCGGTCACAACTTGCAGACTTGTTTACGCTGTTGTGCGTTTTTGTTGCCGTTTTTACTTTGCTACCTGACGGTTTTTACTTTTTCATCACCGTATATTTTTACTTTTTCCCTCACTCAACTTTTTTTTTTTTTTTTTTTTTTTTTCATTCAACTCTCCTACCCCGGAGGTTTTATCTGGACATGGTTCGTCAGGACTTCAAATAGCCGAAGCTAAGTAACATTAACATGATGCCTTCTAATTGCAGTCGTTGTACTCATAATATACAGGAGAACGATCGCCTTACGGCAAGGATAGCTGTGCTGCAAGCCCAGCTTCAGACGCAATCGTTAGGCAAGGGTCATTTCAGTGTAGGAAAGGATGAAACAGCGTCTGTGCCACCAGCAAGTACAGATAGTAACGTTAGTATAAACCCCCTCGCACGGTCCCCGCAGCCGGACATCTTTCTCATGGCTTCTGGAGGGAAACGCTGTAGGAATGCTCAACCGGTGTCGCTTATTCAGCCGACAGAAACTTTCAACCGGTTCTCCCCGTTAAGCGAGTCGGAGTCGGAGGCCGAGACTTCTCTGGTCTCTGCTCCTCCCGTTGTGGGGTCTGAGACGCCGACGGCTCCCACCATTAGCTCTGACAAATTGAAAACCCTAGTCATTGGCGACTCCATTACCCGCAGTATTAGACTTAAAACTAATCATCCAGCGATCATACACTGTTTACCAGGGGGCAGGGCTACCGACGTTAAGGCTAATCTAAAGACGGTGCTGGCTAAAGCTAAAACTGGCGAGTGTAGAGAGTATAGAGATATTGTTATCCACGTCGGCACCAACGATGTTAGGATGAAACAGTCAGAGGTCACCAAGCGCAATATAGCTTCAGCGTGTAAATCAGCTAGAAAGATGTGTCGGCATCGAGTAATTGTCTCTGGCCCCCTCCCAGTTAGGGGGAGTGATGAGCTCTACAGCAGAGTCTCACAACTCAATCGCTGGATGAAAACTGTTTTCTGCCCCTCCCAAAAGATAGAATTTGTAGATAACTGGCCCTCTTTCTGGGATTCACCCACAAACAGGACCAAGCCTGGCCTGCTGAGGAGTGACGGACTCCATCCTAGCTGGAGGGGTGCTCTCATCTTATCTACGAACATAGACAGGGCTCTAACTCCTCTAGCTCCACAATGAAATAGGGTGCAGGCCAGGCAACAGGCTGTTAGCCAGCCTGCCAGCTTAGTGGAGTCTGCCACTAGCACAGTTAGCGTAGTCAGCTCAGCTTTCCCCATTGAGACCGTGTCTGTGCCTCGATCTTGGTTGGGCAAAATTAAAAATGGCGGTGTTCGCTTCAGTAATCTTACTAGTATAAAGACCTCCTCCATTCCTGCCATTATTGAAAGAGATTGTGATACTTCACATCTCAAAATTGGGTTACTTAATGTTAGATCCCTCACTTCCAAGGCAGTTATAGTCAATGAACTAATCACTGATCATAATCTTGATGTGATTGGCCTGACTGAAACATGGCTTAAGCCTGATGAATTTACTGTGTTAAATGAGGCCTCACCCCCTGGTTACACTAGTGACCAAACCCCCCGTGCATCCGGCAAAGGCGGAGGTGTTGCTAACATTTACGATAGCAAATTTCAATTTACAAAAAAAAAAACAATGACGTTTTCGTCTTTTGAGCTTCTAGTCATGAAATCTATGCAGCCTACTCAATCACTTTTTATAGCTACTGTTTACAGGCCTCCTGGGCCATATGCAGTGTTCCTTACTGAGTTCCCTGAATTCCTATCGGATCTTGTAGTCATAGCAGATAATATTCTAATTTTTGGTGACTTTAACATTCACATGGAAAAGTCCACAGACCCACTCCAAAAGGCTTTCGGAGCCATCATCGACTCAGTGGGTTTTGTCCAACATGTCTCTGGACCTACTCACTGCCACAGTCATACTCTGGACCTAGTTTTGTCCCATGGAATAAATGTTGTGGATCTTAATGTTTTTCCTCATAATCCTGGATTATTGGACCACCATTTTATTGCGTTTACAATTGCAACAAATAATCTGCTCAGACCCCAACCAAGGAAGATTAAAAGTCGTGCTATAAATTCTCAGACAACCCAAAGATTCCTTGATGCCCTTCCAGACTCCCTCTGCCTACCCAAGGACGTCAGAGGACAAGAATCAGTTAACCACCTAACCGAGGAACTCAATTCAACCTTGCGCAATACCCTAGATGCAGTTGCACCCCTAAAAATTAAAAACATCTGTCATAAGAAACTAGCTCCCTGGTATACAGAAAATACACGAGCTCTGAAGCAAGCTTCCAGAAAATTGGAACGGAAATGGCGCCACACTAAACTGGAAGTCTTCCGACTAGCTTGGAAAGACAGTACCGTGCAGTATCGAAGAGCCCTCACTGCTGCACGATCATCCTATTTTTCCAACTTAATTGAGGAAAATAAGAACAATCCGAAATTTCTTTTTGACACTGTCGCAAAGCTAACTAAAAAGCAGCATTCGCAAATGGAGGATGGCTTTCACTTCAGCAGTAATACATTTATGAACTTTTTTGAGGAAAAGATCATGATCATTAGAAAGCAAATTACGGACTCATCTTTAAATCTGGGTATTCCTCCAGGGCTTCATTGTCCAGAGTCTGCACAACTCTGCCAGGACCTTGGCTCAAGGGAGATACTAAAGTGTTTTAGTACTATATCTCTTGACACAATGATGAAAATAATCATGGCCTCCAAACCCTCGAGCTGCATACTGGACCCTGTTCCGACTAAACTACTGAAAGAGCTGCTTCCTGTGCTTGGCCCTCCTATGTTGAACATAATAAACGGCTCTCTATCCACCGGATGTGTACCAAGCTCACTAAAAGTGGCAGTAATAAAGCCTCTCTTGAAAAAGCCGAATCTTGACCCAGAAATTATAAAAAACTATCGGCCTATATCGAATCTTCCATTCCTCTCAAAAAATTTTGAAAAAGTTGTTGCGCAGCAACTCACTGCCTTCCTGAAGACAAACAATGTATACGAAACGCTTCAGTCTGGTTTTAGACCCCATCATAGCACTGAGACTGCACTTGTGAAGGTGGTAAATTACCTTTTAATGACGTCAGACCGAGGCTCTGCATCTGTCCTCATGCTCCTAGATCTTAGTGCCGCTTTTGATACCATCGATCACCACATTCTTTTGGAGAGATTGGAAACCCAAATTGGTCTACATGGACAAGTTCTGGCCTGGTTTAGATCTTATCTGTCGGAAAGATATCAGTTTGTCTCTGTGAATGGTTCGTCCTCTGACAAATCAATTGTAAATTTCGGTGTTCCTCAAGGTTCCGTTCTAGGACCACTATTGTTTTCACTATATATTTTACCTCTTGGGGATGTCATTCGAAAACATAATGTTAAATTTCACTGCTATGCGGACGACACACAGCTGTACATTTCAATGAAACATGGTGAAGCCCCAAAATTGCCCTCGCTAGAAGCCTGTGTTTCAGACATAAGGAAGTGGATGGCTGCAAATTTTCTACTTTTAAACTCGGACAAAACAGAGATGCTTGTCCTAGGTCCCAAGAAACAAAGAGATCTTCTGTTGAATCTGACAATTAATCTGGATGGTTGTACAGTCGTCTCAAATAAAACTGTGAAGGACCTCGGCGTTACTCTGGACCCTGATCTCTCTTTTGAAGAACATATCAAGACTGCTTCAAGGACAGCTTTTTTCCATCTACGTAACATTGCAAAAATCAGAAACTTTCTGTCCAAAAATGACGCAGAAAAATTAATCCATGCTTTTGTTACTTCTAGGCTTGACTACTGCAATGCTCTACTTTCCGGCTACCCGGATAAAGCACTAAACAAACTTCAGTTAGTGCTAAATACGGCTGCTAGAATCCTGACTAGAACCAAAAAATTTGATCATATTACTCCAGTGCTAGCTTCCCTACACTGGCTTCCTGTTAAGGCAAGGGCTGATTTCAAGGTTTTACTGCTAACCTACAAAGCATTACATGGGCTTGCTCCTACCTATCTTTCCGATTTGGTCCTGCCGTACATACCTACACGTACGCTACGGTCACAAGACGCAGGCCTCCTAATTGTCCCTAGAATTTCTAAGCAAACGGCTGGAGGTAGGGCTTTCTCCTATAGAGCTCCATTTTTATGGAATGGTCTGCCTACCCATGTGAGAGACGCAGACTCAGTCTCAACCTTTAAGTCTTTACTGAAGACTTATCTCTTCAGTAGGTCCTATGATTAAGTATAGTCTGGCCCAGGAGTGTGAAGGTGAACGGAAAGGCTGGAGCAACGAACCGCCCTTGCTGTCTCTGCCTTGTCGGTTCCCCTCTTCCCACTGGGATTCTCTGCCTCTAACCCTTTTACAGGGGCTGAGTCACTGACTTACTGGTGTTCTTCCATGCCGTCCATGGGAGGGGTGCGTCACTTGAGTAGGTTGAGCCACTGACGTGGTCTTCCGGTCTGGGTTGGCGCCCCCCCCTTGGGTTGTGCCGTGGCGGACATCTTTGTGGGCTATACTCGGCCTTGTCTTCAGACGGTAAGTTGGTGGTTGTAGATATCCCTCTAGTGGTGTGGGGGCTGTGCTTTGGCAAAGTGGGTGGGGTTATATCCTGCCTGTTTGGCCCTGTCCGGGGGTATCATCGGATGGGGCCACAGTGTCTTCTGATCCCTCCTGTCTCAGCCTCCAGTATTTATGCTGCAGTAGTTTATGTGTCGGGGGGCTAGGGTCAGTCTGTTACATCTGGAGTATTCTCTTGTCTTATCCAGTGTCCTGTGTGAATGTAAATATGCTCTCTCTAATTCTCTCTTTCTTTCTTTCTTTCTTTCTTTCTCTCGGAGGACCTGAGCCCTAGGACTACCTGGCATGATGACTCCTTGCTGTCCCCAGTCCACCTGGCCATGCTGCTGCTCCAGTTTCAACTGTTCTGCCTGCGGCTACGGAACCCAGACCTGTTCACCGGACGTGCTTGTTGCACCCTCGACAATTACTATGATTATTATTATTTGACCATGCTGGTCATTTACGAACATTTTAACATCTTGACCATGTTCTGTTATAATATCCACCCGGCACAGCCAGAAGAGGACTGGCCACCCCTCATAGCCTGGTTCCTCTCTAGGTTTCTTCCTAGGTTTTTGGCCTTTCTCAGGAGTTTTTCCTAGGGAGTTTTTCCCAGCCACCGTGCTTCTTTCACATGCATTGCTTGCTGTTTGGGGTTTTAGGCTGGGTTTCTGTACAGCACTTTGAGATTTCAGCTGATGTACGAAGGGCTATATAAATAAATTTGATTTGATTTGATTTGATTAGTACCTGACAACCCTCTAGTCTGGAGGACTGCAGACAGTGTTCCTCTCCTGTCTATTCTGTCCTCTTTCCTTCTCCTCTCTGATTTCCCCTCTCGCTCCCTCTGCTGTCGCTTTCTCTCTGCCTGCTGCACATGTGTGAGGGAATGCCAGGCCAGACTGGTGAAATGGACCAGCACCTACAGTACCAGCACCCAGCAGCCTACAGTATTACAGCTGGCAAAACTGGATCAGCTCAGACCTGTCTGCACTCTGCACTGCCCCACAGTGGAGTCAATTGAGTGTGTGGTGAGGACGAGGATGAGAGAGAGGGGCCCATAGGGAGGACTGTCACGGCTGTTCAAAGGATCGGACCAAAATGCAGCGTGTTCGTAGTTCCACATATTTTATTACCGTGAAACAAAATGCAAACACTAAATACTTGAATGCACAAAACAACAAACCGTGACGCAGAGAGAAAACACACTACTCAAGAATGAATCACCCACAAAAACAGGTGGGACAAACATCAACTTAAATATGACCTCCAATTAGAGCCAACGACAACCGGCTGCCTCTAATTGGAGATCATACCAAACAAAACCAACATAGAAATACCAAACTAGAAACTGAACATAGAAATACAAAACATAGACAAACACACCCTGTCACGCCCTGACCTACTCTACCATAGAAAATAACAACTACTATGGTCAGGACGTGACAAGGACAGAGAGAGAGTGAAGAATGAAGTGTTTACTAAGGAGAAAACATGAGACAGAGAGGGCAAAAGAGTAAAGTGTAGATAATTGATTAACATATATTTCATGATAACAACCACTCAAATTGCATTATTATCATGGTGTTTCCATAAAGAGTCCTAGTGCCAATACTGAGGTAAAACCTCCTTCTCAGATTATCACTCACCTGTTGACAGCCTGGAAAGAAGGGCTGTGCTCCCTCTCCCTTTCTTTCTCATGTCCATGTTCTCTGGTTTTGTCTCTTTCCTTGTGGCGCTCTTACACGCTATCCCGCCGTGCATAGTGTTCCCAGGCCTTGGGACTGTCCAATACTCCGGCTCAGGAGGCTGCTGCGGCACCCGGGCGGGAGGAGGAGGATGATACACACCTGAGGAGGGGCAAAAGGCAAGCCAGTCAGCTGATTCTATTATTCAGCTTCCAGTAAAAATGTGGAAAAAATGACATAATGACTTATCTAGAAGTCATTATGCAGTGAGGACAGCTTTATGAGCCATTTTAACTTTCTGCAAGGAAACTTAACAATGAAAGCTCAATAAATTAACAATGTAACTTCAGAGTGTAGTGCTTCATCAAAACAAATGTTCATCAAAATCTTTCAAACAGAATATTTAGGACACACAGCAGTTGCACAAACACAACTAACTCAAACAGCATATTTAGAACAGGTAGCTGAGCCCACTGTAGGAGGGAAAGGCAACAAACCAAAGTTGTGTTCAAATTATTTAGCAGACTTCAGAGTATTTTTTCAATATGGTAAAACATCTCAGACCCTCCCTTACACCTAACACACAGCTCAAGATGTTTTGGCCAATTTTCTTATGAAAGAAATATCCTCATTTTCGAAGTCCCATGAAAGTTGGGAAAAATGTCAGAGAAAGCAGGAAAGCAGGAAATAGTGTGAATGACTGAGTGTGGGTTATTCCACTGAAGTAACCTCCTAATGTCTCATTATAACACATGGCTCCAGAGGCATCACTGGCACACACATTGACCTTTACATCCTTGCCATTAGTGTTGTTGAGGGTGTGAAAATGTCTGTATTACAAATAGGCATCTTTGCTCATGCTATTTTCTGCACAGAACCGTTGAATTAAAGGCCAAAATCATTTGATGAAATATCATTTGTAATAGTTCCTTCTCTTTCCCAGCTCTATTTTATTTTTTTTATTTTTTTTATTTCACCTTTATTTAACCAGGTAGGCCAGTTGAGAACAAGTTCTCATTTAGAACTGCGACCTGGCCAAGATAAAGCAAAGCAGTGCGACACAAACAACACAGAGTTACACATGGAATAAACAAATGTACAGTCAATAACATAACAGAAAAAAAGTCTATATACAGTGTGTGCAAATGGCATGAGGAGGTAAGGCAATAAATAGGCCATAGTAGCGAAGTAATTACAATTTAGCAAATTAACACTGGAGTGATAGATGTGCAGATGATGATGTGCAAGTAGAAATACTGGTGTGCAAAAGAGCAAAAAGTACATATAAACAATATGGGGATGAGGTAGGTAGATTGGATGGGCTATGTACAGCTGCAGTGATCGGTTAGCTGCTCAGATAGCTGATGTTTAAAGTTAGTGAGGAAGATATAAGTCTCTGATTTCAGTGATTTATGCAATTCGTTCCAGTCATTGGCAGCAGACAACTGGAAGGAAAGGCGGCCAAAGGAGGTGTTGGCTTTGAGGATGACCAGGGAGATATATCTGCTGGAGCGCATGCTACGGGTGGGTGTGGTTATCATGACCAGTGAGCTGAGATAAGGCAGAGCTTTATCTAGCAAAGACTTACAGATGACCTGGAACCAGTGGGTCTGGCGACAAATATGAAGCGAGGGCCAGCCGACGAGAGCTGTGATAGACTGCATCCACTTTGCTGAGTAGAGTGTTGGAGGCTATTTTGTAAATGACATCGCCGAAGTCGAGGATCGGTAGGATAGTCAGTTTTGCGAGGGTATGTTTGGCAGCGTGAGTGAAGGAGGCTTTGCTGTGAAATAGGAAGCTAGATTTAATTTTGGATTGTAGATGTTTAATATGAGTCTGGAAGGAGAGTTTACAGTCTAGCCAGACACCTAGGTATTTGTAGTTGTCCACATATTCTAAGTCAGAACCGTCCAGAGTAGTGATGCTGGTCGGGCAGGCGGGTGCGGGCAGTGATTGGTTGAAAAGCATGCATTTAGTTTTACTAGACAACAGGCCCATCGATTTGACACACTGAACTCTATCTGAGAAGTAGTTGGTGAACCAGGCGAGGCAGTCATTTGAGAAACCAAGGCTGTTGAGTCTGCCGCTAAAATACGTGATTGACAGAGTCGAAAGCCTTGGCCAGGTCGATGAAGACGGCTGCACAGTACTGTCTTTTATCGATGGTGGTTATGATATCGTTTAATACCTTGAGCGTTGCTGAGGTGCACCCGTGACCAGCTCGGAAACCGGATTGCACAGCGGAAAAGATACGGTGGGATTCGAAATGGTCAGTGATCTGTTTATTAACTTGGCTTTCGAAGACTTTAGAAAGGCAGGGCAAGATGGATATAGGTCTGTAACAGTTTGGGTCTAGCGTGTCACCCCCTTTGAAGAGGGGGATGACCGCGGCAGCTTTACAATCTTTAGGGATCTCGGACGATACGAAAGAGAGGTTGAACAGATTGTAATTGTGTTACTGACTGTTACTGACTTGTTACTGACTTGTTACTGACTTGTTGCACCCTCGACAACTACTATGATTATTATTATTTGACAATGCTGGTCATTTATGAACATTTGAACATCTAGGCCATGTGCTGTTATAATCTCCACCCGGCACAGCCAGAAGAGGACTGGCCACCCCTCATAGCCTGGTTCCTCTCTAGGTTTCTTCCTAGGTTTTGGCCTTTCTAGGGAGTTTTTCCTAGCCACCGTGCTTCTACACCTGCATTGCTTGCTGTTTGGGGTTTTAGGCTGGGTTTCTGTACAGCACTTTGTGATATCAGCTGATGTAAGAAGGGCTATATAAATACATTTAATTTGATTTGATTAATAGGGGTATCAACAATGGCGGCGGATAATTTTAGAAAGAGAGGGTCCAGATTGTCTAGCCCAGCTGATTTGTATGGGTCCAGGTTTTGCAGCTCCTTCAGAACATCTGCTATCTGGATTTGGGTGAAGGAGAAGCTGGGGAGGCTTGTGCGAGTAGCTGCGGGGGGTGCGGAGCTGTTGGCCGGGGTTGGGTAGCCAGGAGGAAAGCATGGCCAGCCCTAGAGAAATGCTTATTGAAATTCTTCGATTATCGTGGATTTATCGGTGGTGACAGTGTTTCCTAGCCTCAGTGCAGTGGGCAACTGGGAGGAGGTGCTCTTATTCTCCATGGACTTTACAGTGTCCCAAAACGTTTTGGAGTTAGATGCAAATTTCTGTTTGAAAAAGCTAACCTTTGCTTTCCTGACTGACTGCATGTATTGGTTCCTGACTTCCCTGAAAAGTTCAATATCGCGGGGACTATTCGATGCTAGTGCAGTCCGCCACAGGATGTTTTTGTGCTGGTCGAGGGCAGTCAGGTCTGGAGTGAACCAAGGGCTATATCTGTTCTTAGTTCTACATTTTCTGAAAGGGGCATGCTTATTTAAGATGGTGAGGAAGTTACTTTTAAAGAACGACCAGGCATCCTCTACAGACGGGATGAGGTCAATATCCTTCCAGGATACCCGGGCCAGGTCGATTAGAAAGGCCTGCTCGCAGAAGTGTTTTAGGGAGCGTTTGACAGTGATGGGGGGTGGCCGTTTGACCGCGGATCCATAGCGGATGCAGACAATGAGGCAGTGATCACTGAGATCCTGATTGAAAACAGCAGAGGTGTATTTGGAGGGCAAGTTGGTCAGGATAATATCTATGAGGGTGCCCATGTTTATGGATTTAGGGTTGTACCTGGTGGTTTCCTTGATAATTTGTGTGAGATTGAGGGCATCTAGTTTAGATTGTAGGACTGCTGGGGTATTAAGCATATCCCAGTTTAGGTCACCTAACAGAACAAACTCTGAAGATAGATGGGGGGCAATCAGTTCACATATGGTGTCCAGGGCACCATATGTGAACTGATTAAAATTAAAATTAGAAGCTCGAACTGTTTGGGCATAGACCTGGAAAGTATGACAGAACTTTGCAGGCTATCTCTGCAGTAGATTGCAACTCCTCCCCCTTTGGCAGTTCTATCTTGACGGAAAATGTTGTAGTTGGGGATGGAAATCTCAGAATTTTTGGTGGCCTTCCTAAGCCAGGATTCACACTGCTAGATGTGAATGTGAAATCCTCTATAATTTCTATTCTCTGTACTCTAGGAGAGGCCTACCTGAAGGAAAGGTGGGGTATGGTGGAGCTAAGCGACCATCATAGCCTCCAGAGCAGAGCTCTGAGCACGCAGAGCAGAGCACGCAACACCCAGTCCACTCTAGGAGGAACACATTTATATTCTCATGTGCCTCTGATTAGACTTTTCATCCTCATCTTTTGATAATTCAGTACTGTATCTATTTTAAACCTGGACGGACATAACAGCAGAATAATTGCTACAGTATACAGTTGAACGTTCCATGGGAAATTAAAAACAGGACTGTGGTGGTCCTTGATGGCTGGAGTTGGTCTAGGATTTTGTTGTCCAATGGTCTAATAGGCCACGTAGACCTTATGTTCAGTTCACCCCTCAAACCTCTGGTTGACACCACACGTGGCTGAATAGTGGCTCGCTCACACATTCTACAACACACATGGAAAACTTGAGGCAAACATTCACTTCATAGATAAAATAAGAACAAATAGAGTCTAACAATTGAACTGAGAGTAGCCAGTCAGCCTTTGGCAGTCAGAACACACAACGCAGGAAGTCATTCATTTTAATGTGCGATACAAGAAAGGCGAATAAACTTAAGGTGTAAAAAAAAAGAAAAGAAGGTAAAGGTCTGGCAACTTAAATGATCAAAGAGCTTTTCCAAATTCAGAGTTCCATTTCCCTCCTGTTTGATGTGACTGGCTCGTTGTCAAGGCGCAGCACATGGCTGCCAACCAGGGATGAGGAGGCGGGAGAGTATTACTGATATTGGCAGGGTCCTCTGCCCATCCGCACCGCCACGGCCTGGCGCCATGCCCGCTTAGTTCCAACTAAAAACTTCAGTACAGGCTGAAGGTGAAGTGGGTGTTCGAGGCCTGTCCAAGAGGACTGCTTTCCACCAGGTGTGTGTCCAAACACACTGATCTATAAATACTCTGGCAGAGATGGTGCCCAACCTCCCGCCTGTTCCCTCTTTCAGGCCTGGCCAGCTTCTCTCTGTGGAACGACTTGTAAATGAGGACCTGTGGTAGAAGGCTGATGGATGGGTCTATTTGTGAATGGATATATGCAGGATGAGTTGGCTATGACCCTTACAGCTGGGGATTATTACTGTGGACAGTTTTTAATGGTTAATCAGTGCTTAGAACTGCCACACACCACTCTGCCTCTGGCCCCAGCATATAATCACCATAAAACATGAATTAATTAAAACTCAATCTACAGTATGCAGGAACTGTAGTGCCTTTAGAGGCGGACTGTCATAGAGGAGTACAAAACAGAGTGCAGTACAGAAATACGGAGAGAGGAGGCACATTCCTGTGTGGCTGATGAGTCCGAAGGAGGAGGAATGGGTCAGAGAGGACCAATTGGGGTTCCATGGCTATTGGCCGTCAGAGAAGAGAGAGAAGTAGGGCTCAGTATGTGGGATCAAAATCGTCAGCATTACAGTCTCGGGAGACCATAGATTTATTGTGCCTTGAGGGGTTAGGTCTTAGCGCAGCATCTGCTGTGGCTGTGAAGTCCATTCTGTGCGAGGCAGACTCGGCCACAGTTGTCACATTTGTAGGCCGGCCCGGATGTTGTAGATGTTGTGGATGTTGTGATGTTCTTTTGTCTTTGCTTCTCGGTGTTGAGCCAGGGTTGTTTTGCTTGTCAGCAGCCCATTGCGACGTGCCTGCTGCCAGTGGAGAAGGTCCTGGGCGGCATCTTCCCAGATATGTGAGCAGCCCGTTGGTCTCTTTCCAGAAGACAATTCTGCATAGGGAATGTCCTTCGGAATTTGTCTGTTGTCCATCCGATCGTCATCTGCAAAAAGAATGTCCCTTTTGTTTTAGCTTTGTTTGTTGTTTTAGCTTTTAAGCGAGCAAGATTGAATCGTTTCCTGTCCATTCTTGTATGTAGGTAAACTCCCTCAGTACATGTTCCAAAGGCGTGCCAGAGGATGAGGGAAAAGAATATCCTGAAACAAGGTGGGTGCCAATACACATCCATGCTTAACGCCGCCACAGATTTTGAAGGGGTCTGAAGTGGACCCGTCAAACTGGATGGTGCCTTGCATGTTGGTGTGGAAGTACTGAAGAATGCTGAGGAGTTTTGAGGGAATCCCATCCCCTGAGAGGAGTGAAGTGTGGTCTGATCCTCTCTCTGGGCCTCAAAGTCACTGGCTGAAGGAGCAAAGCTCAGGACCATCCCAGAACTACCTGCTGTTCCTAACATTCCACACTATATTAAAGTCAGGAGTGAGTATACTGTGTATATATATGTGTGTGTGTGTGTGTGTGTGTGTGTGTGTGTGTGTGTGTGTGTGTGTGTGTGTGTGTGTGTGTGTGTGTGTGTGTGTGTGTGCGTGTGTGTGTGTGTGTGTGTGTGTGTGTGTGTGCGTGAGTGCGTGCGTGCGTGCGTGGATCAGTAAGAAAAAGAGACGTTTGAAGTAATGGTAAAAGAGGAAATTATTCATAAATGCGAGTGGAGATGGCTGGCAGAGTTCAGACAAACGGAAAGCCCTTGAAGGATGAGACGATTTGGCAGAGGACAGAGATGTGAGAGGAACCATCTTTTAGACTGGAAACTGGTGAGTGGTGATTGAATTCAGACACAGATAGATACAGCAAATTAGGGGAAAGGGGAACATTTTTATTTAGAAGAAGAGAAAGACTGAAAAACAGACAGCCAGGAAGCAGGAGAGACAGACTAAGAAAAAAGAGATAAGAAGAAAGAGAAATCACTAAATCCACAGTGGGTAGATAGATCCACCATCCAAAATAAATAAAGCAACAGAATAAAAGGCAACGATGCAATTAGCCCATGTAGGAACCTCCAGAGAGTCTGAGCCTGCAGCAGAACGTGGCCCTGTGGTGATCTAAGTGGTTTAAATCCAAGCTGAGCTGTGGTGGGAATATGCAGAGAGGTTGTGACTTTGGCAATGTTTTGTTAAGGAGGGAGTGGGAACAAGGGAGGGACGGAGGGATGCGTTGGATAGTAACTGATAAACAGGAGACTCCAGTCACAAACAGGAGACTACTCTCCTGGTTTAACTGCCTTATTTGGCCACTCATCCAAATACAAGGTCAGGGATGGAGCACAATGAACGGTTTCTGGCGTCTGCAAATCAACAAAAAAAAAGGAGCCAAATAAGTATTCAAATGGTCCCGCTGTCTGTGGACAGGCTGGACACATCACAGGGCTCCAGACAATTACTTACCTCAACTTTTTATTTCTACTCAACGTTTATCCCTGTCAATCAATCAATGCTACCGATGTAGGATCTTAATTTGACCTACACTGAGTGTACAAAACATTAAGAACAACATGACCAGGTGAGTCAAGGTGAAAGCTATGATCCCCTTAAGGATTTTAACTTTTTTTTTAAGTTCCTTTGAACGGGGTATGGTGGTAGGCGCCAGGATCACCGGTTTGAATGTGTCAAGAACTGCAACGCTGGTGGGTTTTTCACGCTCAACAGTGTCATAACTCTCCTGTGACGATCTGAAGGATAAGGTTACAGGGGGTCCGCTCTACAGCGTGCTCTCTCTTGTAGAGGGGATAGAGCGGGAAGTCGGCTGTTTTATGGCGGTCGTAAAATATGCTGCCTCTATGCTCTGTAGTGTTCGAGTTGGAATGTAAACTGTGGAACACAGACAGACCCTTGGACATCAAAAGTTTGAATAAGTAAACAATATATTTGAGAATGTGGGAGTGGTCCGTGGACAATTAAGGGACAGTCATGTCGAGTTTGTTTCATTTGGTGATCTCATGAAGGACAGGAAACAGACATTAATGTGTCTTTGGTTCTGTCCACTTCTCAATTATGGGGTTTACATCTATCTAAATGTTGTGAAACGTATATGAGTACATATGAAAATATTTGTGAAAAGATTAAATGTGATGTTAGCCTTCTAAATGAGAGTATGGGTTTCCATATGAAGCTTTAACCAAATAAGTGGCCACGCCCATGAGAGACATTACGTCGGTGTCATGGACCTCCCTTTTCTCAGAAGTGTATAAAACCCACTCCTGAAGAAATGTACATTAGACCAGAAAATATGGAGCTGTCGCTACATGTTGGAATGGTTAAGAAATCTACAAACTGAAGTCAAACAACGCCGGGACGGAGTCCCCACGTTGAAATGGCTACCACTCTATAGGCCCAGGAGACCAGACAGTGTGTAATGTTGGCTACACGGCTGGAAATGGTTCAACTCTGAGACTATCGTTCACTACAGAATAAGAGCAAATCCTAGATGTAGAATTACTAGTCTGCAGCTGGAAATTACGTAAATCTAGTACGAGAATACCGACAACCGCGGACACATCTATTCTATGCAACATCCACCTGTACTCCTGATGTATCCATTACAACAGACACTATCCAGAGCCGCTGAGAAAGCTACAACCAGGAAAGACATTGTGACTTCTGGGGAAGTTAACCAGAGACTCTCTGATGAACTGACTCTCCAGCAGACGGACTGACGATTCCAACAGAGAAGACAACAACGACATAAGGGGATAAATATGGCAATTATTTTCTAATGAGCAGCCGTCCATGTGCAAAGGATTAGCATTTCAATTAATATAATTATCAACCGTGTGTAGTGAATCCATTTTGTCTTTCCCGCTCTTTATCCGTCCCCACCCCTTTCCATTGTCTACCAAGCCGTCATACTGGTTTAGCCCACTAGGGACTTATCAATGCATTGTGTTAGTAACCAATAACTATATTGTATATACTATATCTATATTATTTCTGTGATTTGTTTAGTTTGTTAGTAAATAAATAATTGAACCAATTTGTATATCGCTGATTCATGATTTAGGCTAGGGTTTGTGCAGATATCCAAGGGTTTGTGACGTATCAAGAAAATGACTGATTATGTAATAATAAAACATTAATACAAGACTGTACTTGATAAGATATGAAAATATCTGAAGAGTTATATTCGGGAATTGAAACTCTATAAACAACATATTCCTGCGGTGCCCGAATCCTGTTTAATTAAAGTTAAATGATTAGTTTAATCACGTAATTAAATGACACATAGAGAATTGATTTGATAAGATACAGTCTTCACATTTAATGATAGTCAACAACACGACAACAGTTTCCCATGTGTATCAAGAATGGTCCACCACCCAAAAAATATCCAGTCAACTTGACACAACTGTGGGAAGCATTGTAGTCAACATGGGCCAGCAATCGCTGTAGAATGCTTCGATAGCTTTTAGAGTCCACGCCCCGACAAATTGAGGCTGTTCTGAGGATAAAAAAGGGAGGGGGTGCAACTCAATATTAGGAAGGTGTTATTAATGTGTTGTACACTCAGTGTATATTGTCACAGCAGAATAATCCTGCAGCAACAGGATTTGAACGTTTAGTCCGTATACGGGTTGGCTGACAACGTCACAAAAAATATGTGTGTGTATCAATGTGGCCGGAAGGCGTTCATTGTTATGATCTGAACGGTCAGATAGCTAGCCACCATGACAAAAAGCTGCCATGTTGGGAATCGTAGGTGGGTTGTTTCAGCTCGTTGAATCTTGCTATTGATACCATGTCTTGTTCTGAAGTGTTTTGATTGATGTCATTTCTATGCTAATATGGCAAAAATTCTCTAGCTAGCTAACCAACAAATGTAACGATGTATGAGAGACAACAAGTGCTCATTGTGCAAATGTATTTATGTTTTCAATAAACATTTGGAGACAAAATATAGTTTACACGTTGTTCACAGTCTAAGCCAACCCCGCCAACCCGTCTATTATGTTGCTTGAGCTGTGATAAGGCTATTAGCTGGCCAAAAATAGGCTACATGAAAAGTTCAATACTGTTAATATAATTGTGTGTTAGTGTGAGTTTTCAGTTAATTTATGTAAATCACTCATCTGCATTTCCTGTGGTGCACAGAAATTCTCAGCAATAAAAGAGAGATCAAATTAAGATCCTACCTCTGTAGCTGTCTATCACTTAAACTGTACTGTCAATAATCTCTCTATGTACATCAATCTCCTGATTTGTATCTTTCCACCCTATCTTTTTCACTATGTCTTGCCTGGTTGGGGAGTAGCAGTGGTCTCGCTCTTCTCTCTCTCTGTCCCTGTCTTTACTCCCTCTCCTGCCTCTACTCCTACTGCCCCTGTAGTGCATCCTGTACAGACAGTCAGAACGCCAGCATTCTGCAGACAGACAGACAGACAGACAGACAGACAGACAGACAGACAGACAGACAGACAGACAGACACACAGGACAGAGACTCACCTGTCTAAGGTAGGGATCAGAGAGGGAGAGGGTGCTCCAGGAGGGTAGCCTGCAGGAAAGATGACATTGTCTGTCAGTCATCAAGTCTTGATTACTGTGCAATAAACAGATAATAGAAAATGTGTTTTCCGGATTGTGGATAGGTAATTATTGCTGTCGTTTCTCTGACTGATTAAATTATGTGACAGGCTGCGAACACCGGGGCCTCACTGCGGTGACGGTCTGCGCCAACTTTCTGGCGCAGCACGGCACGCTAAAGATGGACATGGGCGGCGTCCCATGTTTCCTCCGCGTGCCGGAACCAGTCATCCATCGCAGGAGCTTCGGTCTGACTCTGATGCCAAGGAGCCAGAACCGGCTGATACCCCAATACACACTGGAAGGGAGAGAAGTTAATGGAGGAGTGGCGGAGCGAGTTCTGGGCCATCTCTGCCCAGGGCACGAACGCTGCCCACTCCCCCGGCTGGTCCTGGCAATAAGACCTCAGAAACCTACCCACATCCTGGTTAACTCTCTCCACCTGCCCGTTACTCTCGGGGTGAAAACCTGAGGTAAAGCTGACCGAGACCCCCAGACGTTCCATGAATGCCCTCCAGACCCTCGATGTGAACTGGGGACCCCGATCAGACACTATATCCTCAGGCACCCCATAGTGCCGGAGACGTGAGTAAACAGGGCCTCCGCAGTCTGTAGGGCTGTAGGGAGACCGGACAAAGGGAGGAGACGACAGGACTTAGAAAAACGATCCACAACGACCAGGATCGTGGTGTTACCTTGTGAAGGTGGAAGATCGGTTATGAAATCCACCGACAGGTGCGACCACAGCCGTTGTGGAACGGGTAAGGGTTGTACCTTACCTCTGGGCAGGTGCCTAGGAGCCTTACACTGGGCGCACACCGAGCAGGAGGAAACATAAACCGTCATATCCTTAGCCAAAGTGGGCCACCAGTACTTCCCACTAAGACAGCGCACTGTCCGACCGATCCCAGGATGACGAGAGGAGGATGACGTGTGGGCACAATAGATCAGCCGGTCACGGACAGCAGACGGAACGTACAGACGCCCAGCTGGACACTGAGGGGGGGCGGTCTCTGCACGTGACGCCCGCTCAATGTCCACCTCCAGCTCCCACACAACCGGTGCCACCAAGCAAGAGGCGGGGAGTATGGGAGTGGGATCTATGGGCCGCTCCTCTGTGTCATTCTGCCGGGACAGTGCGTCTGACTTAACGTTCTGAGAACCTGGTCTGTACGAAAGGGTGAAAACAAAACGGGTGAAAAACATGGCCCACCTTGCCTGGCGAGGGTTCAGTCTCCTCGCTGCCCAGATGTACTCCAGATTGCGGTGGTCAGTCCAGATGAGAAAAGGGGATTTAGCCCCCTCAAGCCAATGTCTCCACGCCTTCAAGTCCTTGATGACAGCCAACAGCTCCCGGTCCCCCAAGTCATAGTTTTGCTCCGCCGGGCTGAGCTTCTTCGAGAAGAAGGCACAGGGGCTGAGCTTCGGTGGCGTACCCGAGCGCTGAGAGAGCACCACTCCTATCCCAGCCTCGGACGCGTCCACCTCCACTATGAACACCAAAGAGGGATCCGGATGGGCCAGCATGGGCGCCGAGGTAAACAGAGCCCTTAGTTGCCCAAAAGCCCTGTCCACCTCAACTGACCACTGCAGACGTACAGGACCCCCCTTCAGCAGTGAGGTAATGGGAGAAGCCACCTGACCAAAACCCCAGATAAATCTCCGGTAGTAATTGGCAAACCCTAAAAATCGCTGCACCTCCTTTACCGTGGTGGGAGTCGGCCAATTACGCACGGCTGAAATGCGGTCACTCTCCATCTCCACCCCTGATGTGGAAATGCGATACCCTAGGAAGGAGACGGCTTGCTGAAAAAACAGGCATTTCTCAGCCTTGACATACAGGTCATGCTCCAACAGTCGTCCAAGTACCCTGCGCATCAAAGACACATGCTCGGCGCGTGTAGCGGAGTATATCAGAATGTCATCGATAAACACCACTACACCCTGCCCGTGCAGGTCCCTGAAAATCTCGTCTACAAAAGATTGGAAGACTGATGGAGCATTCTGTACGGCATGACGAGGTACTCATAATGCCCTGAGGTGGTACTAAAACGCCGTCTTCCACTCGTCTCCGTCCCGGATATGCACCAGGTGGTATGCGTTCCTGAGATGCAGTTTTGTGGAGAAGCGCCCCCGTGCATTGATTCAATCGCCGTGGCGATAAGAGGTAGCGGGTAACTGTACCTCACCGTGATTTTATTGAGACCTCGATAATCAATGCACGGGCGCAGACCTCCATCCTTCTTCTTCACAAAAAAGAAACTCGAGGAGACGGGTGAAGTGGAGGACGGAATGTATCCCTGACGCAGGGATTCGGAGACATATGTCTCCATAGCCACCGTCTCCGCTTGCGACAGGGGATACATGTGACTCCTGGGAAGTGCAGCGTCTACCAGGAGATGTATTGCACAATCGCCCCGTCGATGGGGTGGTAATTGAGTCGCCTTCTTTTTACAGAAGGCGAGAGCCAAATCGGCATATTCGGGGGGGATGCGCACAGTGAAGACCTGGTCTGGACTTTCCACTGTAGTAGCACCAACGGAAACCCCTACACAACTCCCCAAGCACACTCGCGACCACCCCGTGAGAGCCCTCTGTTGCCATGAAATGATGGGGTCATGACGAGCCAACCAGGGAAGTCCCAGTACCACGGGAAACGCAGGAGAGTCAATGAGAAAGAGACTGATTCTCTCTTCGTGACTCCCCTGCGTCACCATGGCCACGGAGACAGTGGCTTCCCTGATTAGCCCGGACCCCAATGCTCGACTATCCAGAGCGTGTACTGGGAAAGGTCTAACCACAGGAATAATGGGGATTGCTAAACTAAGAGCGAGTGCTCTGTCAATAAAATTCCCAGCTGCACCTGAATCAACGAGCGCATTATGCTGGGAATGCGGGGAAAAATCAGGAAAACAAACAGGTACAAACAGTTGGACAACAGAGGACTCTGGATGAGAGTGGTGCAGACTCACCTGGGGTGACACCAGAGTGCCCTGCCTGCTGCCTCGACTCCCAGAGGGACCAACCCGGCACCGGCCGGCAGTGTGCCCTCTGCGGCCACAGATGGTGTACGAAATGGAACCCCATCCGGTCTCCCTGTGCACCGCCCCTCCCAGCTCCATAGGTTCAAGAGAGGGGGTGTGAGGGGATGGAACCACCAGACCCCGATCTGAACGTCCGCGGGTAGCCAGCAGGAGTCGTGACATTCAGTCGCATCTGAACGTCGTAAAATTCTTGGTTATCTTCATGAACCCTGGCTAACAAGTTGAATAAGCGATACAAAAATTGGCTTAATTATTTATTTACTAAATACCTAAATAATCACACAGAATTACATATACACAGGATGGATCATACATCGGTTACTAATCATGTCATAAAAGAAAAAGTACCTAGCGGACGAAACAGATATGACGGCTAGTTACACAAAGAAAGGGGGTTGGGTTTGAATGAAAGAACGGGAAGAATGAGGGACAAAGGAGATTGGGTCTCTATCTAACCCTGAAAAGAATCTTATGCATTCTAATAACCGCCCATTCGGAAAAGGAAAATGCAAGATATATATTTACACTGAGCTGCGCTTCGATAGATTGGTCGAAGATGGAAGACTGGTTTGCCCAGCAGAGATCGCCCTTGTCCTTTATAGAAACTGTCTGATCGTAGTGTTGTAGGGTGGATACGTTGTACCCTGTCGTTCTTATTAGGAGATTGTTTGTCCTTTCCTAGGCCATGTACGTTTACAGATGCGGCTGAAAACTCGACTTCTAGGATGTATCACTTCTTCTTTAGTGAATAAGTGTTCAAAGTTCATACCAAGTCGCCATAATCAGCTCGAGCTGAATTCTGGCTGGTCTAGTCGACATTCATCCTTCCAGCGTGGTGATCGTCACCTCCACAATGAAATTAGCCCTTTTAAAAGTATGGACACCAGTCCTCACATCATTGGGAACTAAATGTTAATTTCGTTAGGTTGTAGTTGAAATTGGGGGAGAGAAGGGCGTGTTTCATAGTTCTCAACCAATGTCTGTTCACTTGGGCGTGGCCACTGAGTGAGCATAGTTTACTTATGAAAACAATTCTCTCATTTAGAAGCTAAAATTACATTTCATCTTTTCACAAATAGTTTAATATTTAAACATTTAAATTGCACAACAATTCCATGTGAATCTGAACTAGAATGTGTAGACTTTCCAAGATACAATTTATGTCATCCTATCATCAGATATAATGTCCCAGACACTAACTGATCTGACATATTCTTTAAGAACCAACGAACACTTTCAACTGGTTGGATTACAGAAATATTGTACCATTCCCCAACCTTTTGATGTTACCATACTCACTCTATGTTAACAAAGGGCTTTCAAGAGTCCAATCTGTAGAGTGGAGAGAAAAGGGGGACAGGTATTTATGGAGGTCATAAACCTCATACAACAGGGCAACGTCATGACATTGCCTACCGCATTGGACCAGAATCATCACAATATTGTTAAATATTGCATCAACGTCATTTCTCATAGGCATTAAACATTTCCAATTTCCCTCTTCACCATAGTAACTTAAAAGTATTATTGATCACCAACTGTGTGTGTGAGTTTTCACAAAACATTCAGTATATTAGGATCAAGCCATCAAAGACAACAACCATGCCAACATCTACCAGTGTAGACTAGAGCCAACATCTGTTTCCATCACAGTAGAAATGCTTACCAGGTGGAGGAACATTGATGGGGATCCCTGGAAGGCACGTAGACATGCACAGACACAGTCATAATAATATCAGTTAAAACAACATTATCTCTCCACTCTTCAGCAGAACACACACAGTCAATCATTATGGCAGCAGGTTCATAGAGTAGGCCTAACGTACAAATGAAAACACTTACTCCCACCTCAGAAAATACAATATTTTAAAAGAGCCACACACACAACAACACTAAAGTACAGGCAGTTTGTGACCCCCTTTTTTTTATCCGAGGTCATTGGACATATCACTGTTCGAGGCCAACAACTGTACCACTCATGAGCCAATAATGGGCCTAATTGACTTGTGGATGTGCTTCTTTCCCTGTCAAGGCAATTCGATACATGGGCTCCGATACGATACAAGAACAATAAAATAATAAAATAACAATAACGAGGCTATATACAAGGGATACCGATACCGAGTCAATGTGCGGGGGTACAGGTTAGTCGAGGTAATTTGTACATGTAAGTAGGGATGAAGTGACTATACAAAGATAATAAACAGCGAGTAGCAGCAGTGTACAAAACAAATGGAGGGGGTGGGGGGGGGGGGGGGTCAATATAAATAGTCCAGTGGCCATTTGATTTGATTAATTGTTCAGCAGTCTTATGGCTTCGGGGTAGAAGCTGTTAAAGAGCCTTTTGTTCATAGACTTGGCGCTCCGGTACCGCTTGCCGTGCGGTAGCAGACAAAACAGTCTGACTTGGGTGAATGGAGTCTCTGACAATTTTTGGGGCTTTCCTCTGACATCGCCTATTATATAGGTCCTGGATGGCAGGAAGCTCGGCCCCAGTGATGTACTGGGCCGTACGCACTACCCTCTGTAGCGCCTTATGGTCAGATGCCGAGCAGTTGCCATTCCAGGCGGTGATGCAACCGGTCAGGATGCTCTCGATGGTGCAGCTGTAGAAGCTTTTGAGGATCTGGGGACCCATGCCAAATCTTTTCAGTCTCCTGAGGGGGAAGAGGTGTTGTCGTGCCATCTTCACGACTGTCTTGGTCTATTTGGACCATGATAGTTGTTTGGTGATGTGGACACCAAGGAACTTGAAACTCTCGACCCGGTCTTCCACTACAGCCCTGCCGATGTTAATGGGGGCCTATTCGGCCCACCTTTTCCTGTAGTCCACGATCAACTCCTTTATATGTTTTAGTTTGAAACGATTCGGTGTGATTCGGTTCGATGCGATTCGGTTCGATGTGATACGATGCAGTAATAATTGTTGCATAAACACAATCATTTTCCATTCTAAATTAAAATCTGCTACCGATGGAGCTCATGATCTGGGCATCTCTGAGCTAGATCTGTCTGTCTGATTGTGTGTGTGTGTGTGTAAATTATGTATGTCTATGGTGTAATAATCTATGCCATTTACCAGACGCTTTTATCTAAAGTGATTCACAGTCATGCGTGCATACATTTTACGTATGGGTGGCCCTGGGACTCAAACCCACAATCCTGGCGGTGCAAGCGCCATTCTCTACCAACCATGCTCTACCAGCCATACGGGGGAGGATGTAGCACAAGGATTTCACCCCACATCTCTAAATCGAATGGTTTTGACAATTTTTACATAGTGATCTTCTCTTCACCTCTTGCTTTGACCATGCAGTGCACCTCCCAAAAATAATTGCTGTCCTCGTTATGAAATGATCAACTTTACCCTGTTTATCTAAAAATGACCATATGCACTGATTGTTTAAAGCAAACCTACCAAAACTATTGCTGATGATGAACCAGAAAAAAAAAAAGTATAGCCAGATGAGAGTTGTGTCTCCGGTAGCTTACTTTTATTCCTGTAAAAAAATGTCAACAGCTCATAGATAACAATACCTAGCAAATGACATAGGTTGTTACTCAACTAATAAAGCCTAATATCAATCAAGCCATTTTAGCATGTGAACGCGGAAGGTGCCATGCTTTATCGTCTTTAGGAGAATTCTGTTTAAGTGTCACGCCCTGACCATGGAGAGCCCTTGGTTCTCTATGGTGTTGTAGGTCAGGGCGTGACTAGGGGGCGTTCTAGTCGACTAATTTCTATGTTTGGGATTGAGTATGGTTCCCAATTAGAGGCAGCTGATTCTCGTTGTCTCTAATTGGGGATCATACTTAAGGTGTCCCTGTTCCCACCTGCTTTTGTGGGATATTGTTTGTGTTTGTGCTTGTTGCACCACGTAAGTCATGTTTCGTTGCTTGTTTACTGTTTTTTGAGTTTTCACTTAATAAAAGGATGTGGAACTCAAATCACGCTGTGCCTTGGTCCGTCCATTATCACGCGCATGACAGAATATCCCACCATTCAAGGACCAAGCAGCGTGCTCGGGAGGATAAAGTGAGTTGGATCTGGGAGGAAATCCGGGGAGGATGCAAAACCCTTCCTTGGAGAGAATCACAGAAAGATCAGGAAGGACAGTGACGACGCCGGGGACCGCGGCCACAGAAATATTTTTTTTGGGGGGGAGGGGGGGGGGGGGGCGCACATGGGGTGGTCGACTGAGCAGCGGGGAGTGCCAGAGCCCGTTTAGGAGTCGGAGGAGGAATTCATGGAAAGATACCGGAAAGAGGTGGTAGCGAGTATGCTGCAGCGCGGGCGTGCTGAAGAGCGTGACACCAGTCCGGTGCCATCTGTGCCGGATCCACGCACCAGACCTCCAGCGAGCCTTTTCAGCCCGGTACGTCCTGTGCCAGCTCCCTGCACTCGTCCTGAAGAGCCAGAGACCGTCAGGGAGGCGATGGAGAAGTTGGGAGAGAGAGGATGTTGTGCAGGTGTGTTCTGCACAACATTCGACCTGAAGAGCCTATCAGCAGTCTGGTGAGTCCTGTGCCAGCTCCCCGCACCCTCCCTGAAGTGCGTGTCAACAGTCCGGTGCCACCTCTGCCGGCTCCACGCACCAGGCCTCCAGTGCGCCTCCCCAGCCCGGTACGTCCTGTGCCGGCTCCCCGCACTCGCCCTGAAGAGCATGTCATCAGTCCGGTGCCACCTGTGCCAGCTCCACGCACCAGGCCTCCAGCGACGGTTCACAGTCCAGAGCTTCCAGTGACGGTCAACGGCCCGGAGCTTCCAGTGACGGTCAACGGTCCGGAGCTTCCAGTGACGGTCCACGGCCCAGAGCTTCCTGCGCCAGTGCCATGGCCGGAGCCTTCCTCTGCACCGGTGCCCAGTCCAGGCATGGTGTCCAGTCCCCTCCATGGCAGGAGCCTTCCTCTGCGCCAATGCCCAGTCCAGGCATGGTGTCCAGTCCCGCTCCCTGGCAAGGAGCCTTCCTCTGCGCCGGTGCCCAGTCCAGGCACGGCATCCAATCCCGCTCCCTGGCAGGAGCCTTCCTCTGCGCCGGTGCCCAGTCCAGGCACGGCATCCAGTACCGCTCCATGGCCGGAGCCTTCCTCTGCGCCGGTGCCCAGTCTAGGCACGACGTCCAACCCAGCTCCATGGCCAGAGCCCTCCTCTGCGCCGGTGCCCAGTCTAGGCACGGCGTCCAACCCAGCTCCATGGCCGGTGACCAGTCCAGGCACGGCGTTCAACCCAGCTCCATGGCCGGAGCCTTCCTCTGTGCCGGTGCCCAGTCCAGGCACAGCGTCCAACCCAGTTCCATGGCCGGAGCCCTCTGCGCCAATGCCCAGTCCAGGCACGGCGTTCAGCCCGGTGCCATGGCCGGATCCGGGGTCTGGGCGGGGGCTACGACCCGCACCGGAGCCGCCACTGACACTAGTAACCCCCCGTCACCCTCCCCATTTGGTTTCAGGTTTTGCGGCCGGAGTCCGCACCTTTTGGGGGGGGGGGTACTGTCACGCCCTGACCATAGAGAGCCCTTGGTTCTCTATGGTGTTGTAGGTCAGGGTGTGACTAGGGGGTGTTCTAGTCGATTCATTTCTATGTTTGGGATTGAGTATGGTTCCCAATTAGAGGCAGCTGATTATCGTTGTCTCTAATTGGGGATCATACTTAAGGTGTCCCTGTTCCCACCTGCTTTTGTGGGATATTGTTTGTGTTTGTTGCACCACGTAAGTCACGTTTCGTTGCTTGTTTACGGTTTTGTTGAGAAGTTTTCACTTAATAAAAGGATGTGGAACTCAAATCACGCTGCGCCTTGGTCCGTCCATTATCACGAGCGTGACATTAAGACAGAGAAACTTGAAACATGCATAGCCTATTTTGGGGAGGTGTCAGAATGTCACAAAAACAGAATCAAACGTTCCTCTAACATGAATAAAACCATCCCCAGTCAAATGCCTGAGTGCACTTCTTATGGCCCCACTATTTTATACTAGAAGCTTTCCATGTCTGGGTGTGACACACAAACTGCCCTTTAAATATACACACACACACACTCCTTTGAAGAGACATCATGCATTTCTGTTTTTCCACAGACCCCTGATGTGAAAGAGTTTCAGATCAGTTTTCATCAACAGAAAAAAAGCAAAAAAGGTTAAAAATAAGACAAATAAGAGTTAGTGAAGTCGTAAAAGAGCATGCCGCAGCTCCCCTGCTTTTAGAGTGAAATGTAGAAGTGTCTTCCTTCCCTCTCACAGCCCAGTCTCACTGTGGGAACAGGGGCTGAACTGCTTTATGGAGGACCAAGCAAAGCCTTTGATACATGAGGCACCACCTGGTAACCCAAGGGAGGCACACATCTAGTCAGATAACAGATTAACATCCTCACAGAGAAAATATAGTCCTTCTTTGATGCCACAGCAGAGGACAGAGGGCACAGAAAACAAAGCTCTGAACATGGTGTAGTCTGCCTCCTGCTGCTGGTCTAGCTTCAGGCACTGCCTATGACAGAACCCTGAAGCCACACTGTGATAGGTTTCACTAGGTTTAACTAGGGGCATAGGATCTAGCCTGGAGGAAACTCAACCCCACAAAGACACACACACACACACACACACACACACACACACACACACACACACACACACACACACACACACACACACACAAAGAAACACAGCACTGCAACAGAGCACTCAATTAGAAGCTTCACATGCATGCATCTATAATACATAGCCTACATAAACACAGCTGTGGTTACAGAATAGAGCAAAATGCCCTAAAAACAAGTTGTTTCATTTGATTTTCTGTTTCATGCATATGCATGAGTAATGGGTGAATGGAGGATCAATGAATACTGTATGTAATCAATATGCAGTTAAACGTGATTAAACAATTTGTCTGGCTACTCTCCTCCCATTGCATTGTGCTTAACAAAATAAGCTCTAGATTTATACATTGCACTCCCAAAATCACACCCTTGTCTTGATAGAGCACATTTTAAAATCAGTTAACTGAGCCATTGCTGTTGCTCAATGTGACGGAGCATCTTTACATGAGCCAATGCATTATGCTCGCACACACGCACACACATACAGTAAACACACACACACATACACTTCAAAAGAGTTCCCTCCACACATGCCATCCATGTTTGCGTGTGTGAGTAATTGTTTCTACCTGTCGTGGCCTCAAAGCGAGCATTTGATGAGGGCTTGAGTTTCAACGCTTGGCAGCGTATGAGAAAGCTAATGGCTGACGGCTAATTGCTGGTGATTGTGCTTGCGTGGCTCTCTCTCATGCTAACGTTTCAGAGTCATTATGCTGGAGGCTTTTAGATTCAGCTGATATACTGTTGAGACCGCAGCGTGCTGTTGCCCCACTCTATGGGCTGCCTGCATTTGCTATGACTAGCTGAAGACATTACAGGCAGCACTACCTCCTCAATGTTTCTTCTACTATTATTGATCTTGCCAAGTGCCCCAAAAACTATTATGCTCCGACCACCGCTGCTGTGATAGTCATCTGTAGCTATTAGCTGAAGATACCACTATAACAGACCCACGAACCTGACACAAACCTGCTCTAGACACTGATGGATAACAATGTTGCTTTTACAGGGACAGTCAGTCAGTAGGGCTGTGACGGTAATTGAATAACCCTGTAACTGACGGTTATGGATGAAGACCGTCAAAACCGTTTAAATAAGCCGACATAACTTGTTGTATATACACTGATATACACTACAGTTCAAAAGTTTGGGGTCACTTAGAAATGTCCGTGTTTTCCATGAAAACATACATGAAATTAGTTGAAAAATGAAGTTGACAAGGTTATAAATAATGATTTTTAATTGAAATAATAATTGTGTCCTTCAAACTTGGCTTTCGTCAAAGAATCCTCCATTTGCAGCAATTACAGCCTTGCAGACCTTTGGCATTCTAGTTGTCAATTTGCTGAGGTAATCTGAAGAGATTTCACCCCACGCTTCCTGAAGCACCTCCCACAAGTTGGATTGGCTTGATGGGCACTTCTTACGTTCCATACGGTCAAGCTGCTCCCACAACAGCTCAATAGGTTTGAGATCCGGTGACTGTGCTGGCCACTCCATTATAGACAGAATACCAGCTGACATCTTCTTCCCAAAATAGTTCTTGCATAGTTTGGAGCTGTGCTGTGTGTCATTGTCATGTTGTAGGAGGAAATTGGCTCCAATTAGGCGCCGTCCACAGGGTATGGCATGGAATTACAAAATTGATAGCCTTCCTTCTTCAAGATCCCTTTTACCCTGTACAAATCTCCCACTTCACCATAACCAAAGATCCCCCAGACCATCACATTGCCTCCACTATGCTTGACAGACGGCGTCAAGCACTCCTCCAGCATCTTTTCATTTTTTCTGCATCTCACAAATGTTCTTATTTGTGATCTGAATACCTCAAACTTAGATTGTCTGTCCATAACACTTTTTTCCAATTTTCCTCTGTCCAGTTTCTGTGTTCTTTTGCCCATCTTAATCTTTTATTTTTATTGGCCAGTATGAGATAGGGCTTTTATTTGCAACTCTGCCTAGAAGGCCAGCATCCCGGAGTCGCCTCTACAGTCGTGGCCAAAAGTTTTGAGAATGACACAAATATTAATTTTCACAAAGTTTGCTGCTTCAGTGTCTTTAGATATTTTTGTCAGATGTTACTATGGAATACTGAAGTATAATTACAAGCATTTCATAAGTGTCAAAGGCTTTTATTGACAATTACATGAAGTTGATGCAAAGAGTCAATATTTGCAGTGTTGACCCTTCTTTTTCAAGACCTCTGCAATCCATCTTGGCATGCTGTCAATTAACTTTTGGGCCCCATCCTGACTGATGGCAGCCCATTCCTGCATAATCAATGCTTGGAGTTTGTCAGAATTTGTGGGTTTTTGTTTGTCCACCCGCCTCTTGAGGATTGACCACAAGTTCTCAATGAGATTAAGGTCTGGGGAGTTTCCTGGCCCATGGACCCAAAATATCAATGTTATTTTCCCCGAGCCACTTAGTTATCACTTTTGCCTTATGCCAAAGTGCTCCATCATGCTGGAAAAGGCATTGGTCGTCACCAAACTGTTCCTGGATGATTGGGAGAAGTTGCTCTCGGAGGATGTGTTAGTACCATTCTTTATTCATGGCTGTGTTCTTAGGCAAAATTGTGAGTGAGCCCACTCCCTTGGCTGAGAAGCAACCCCACACATGAATGGTCTCAGGATGCTTTACTGTTGGCATGACACAGGACTGATGGTAGCGCTCACCTTGTCTTCTCCGGCCAAGCATTTTTCCGGATGCCCCAAACAACCGGAAAGGGGATTCATCAGAGAAAATGACTTTACCCCAGTCCTCAGCAATCCAATCCCTTTACCTTTTGCAGAATATCAGTCTGTCCCTGATGTTTTTCCTGGAGAGAAGTGGCTTCTTTGCTGCCCTTCTTGACACCAGGCCATCCTCCAAAAGTCTTCGCCTCACTGTGCATGCAGATGCACTCACACCTGCCTGATGCTATTCCTGAGCAAGCTCTGTACTGGTGGTGCCCCGATCCCGCAGCTGAATCAACTTTAGGAGGCGGTCCTGGCGCTTGCTGAACTTTCTTGGGCGACCTGAAGCCTTCTTCACAACAACTGAACTGTTCTCCTTGAAGTTCTTGATGTGTCACATGTATTGCCGTGTTGAAGGGAGGACCAATACGCAGCAGGAATGTGGATGCTCATCTTTTAATTAGATATAATGAAGCATACACAAAAAACAAGAACGCCGAAGGACAGTTTCACAGGCTAAAGCAATAATACTTAGCAGTGCAAAATGTACTACCCACAAAACACAAAGACAAACACACCCTACTATATAGGACTCCCAATCAAAGGCAACTCAACACACCTGCCTTCAATTGGGAGTCCAACCCCAATTAACTATACATAGAAAAACAAACCTATAACCTATACCAACAACTAACACCCCACTACACCACACACAAAACCCCAAAATACAAAACAAATATACCTCTGCCACGTCCTGACCAAAATATAATACAAATAATACCTAAATCTTGGTCAGGACGTGACATGATGATCCGATAAATGGTTGATTTAGGTGCAATCTTACTGGCAAATCTTATTGTACAAGATCTTCAGTTTCTTGGCAATTTCTCACATGGAATAGCCTTCATTTCTCAGAACAAGGATAGACTGACGAGTTTCAGAAGAAAGTTCTTTGTTTCTGGCCATTTTGAGCCTGTAATCGAACCCACAAATTCTGATGCTCCAGATACTCAACTAGTCTAAAAGCCAGTTTTATTGCTTCTTTAATCAGAACAACAGTTGTCAGCTGTGCTAACATAATTGCAAAAGGGTTTTCTAAGGATCAATTAGCCTTTTAAAATGATAAACTTGGATTAGCTAACACAACGTGCCATTGGAACACAGGAGTGATGGTTGCTGATAATGGGCCTCTGTACGCCTATGTAGATATTCCTTTAAAAATCAGCCGTTTCCAGCTACAATTGTCATTTACAACATTAACAATGTCTACACTGTATTTCTGATCAATTTGATGTTATTTTAATGGACAAAAAAATGTGCTTTTCTTTCAAAAACAAGGACATTTCTAAGTATAGCACTTTGTGACATCGGCTGATGTAAAAAGGGCTTTATAAATACATTTGATTGATTGATTGTGTATATATGCAGAAAAGCCAACAGACAAGGACAAGGTAGGAATATCTTTATTTTGACTCCGCTGATGTTGTGTCAATACAAAAATGCGACAGATCCTCCCCAACCTGGCATTTCTTAATTTGTTGATTCATATTTAAAAGTAATAACCTGAATAATAATAATGGAATGCCATGATAATAATGAAGTGTAATAGCTTGTTTCAAAGGTTTTATTAGGAAGCATATCCATATCCTTGAACGATTATGTTGGTGACTGTACATTGGCCTGGCCAATTACCGTAACCTCAAATTCCAAGACCGTCACAATCATATCAGTCAGTACAGGTGTCAAACTACCCACAATGTACGTGCCAAACTACACTGATCAGTACAACCAGTTCTACACTAGAGCTCCAGACAACATCCCTTAGTGCTTCACTACACAGACTGGCCTGCAATGACAACACAACCCCACGCTAAAACCTGGCCCTATGAAGCAATAATACTAGACCACTAATGTGACCTTACTGTACCAAGAGTAACAAAGCTCTCTCTCTCTCCCTCCAATCTGCTGGCTCTGCACTTTTCTTTTCTTCCAGGAGCTATTTTTATCATGTTGAACATTTGCATCACAAAAGGAGGCAGAGCCTGTAACTTAAAGAAGGAAAGCCAGGTTTTCCGGATCGACAGGATGTTTGATATTTTGGTTGTATTAGGATATTTGGCACAAGTTGAACAACACGTCGGTACCGGACTTATTGAACTTAGGGGGTGCTGGGAGTGTGTGAGGGGTGAATAGAGGGCTGCTATTTTGGAATCTTTGAAGATGAAGCGATGGCAGCCTGCGCTGAGCTGTGAGCTCAGGCCAGGGGGGACTTCCTGCCCTCTGCCTCATATTCATCAGGCGATGAGGAGGAAGTCCGGCAAACTGACAGCACTGGCACCCACACACCTGGACAGAATTACACACACCTGGGGAAAAAGACACTTACCCATAGAGTGCACACTCATGAGCACGTGCACACAAATACACAGATGTGTACACACCCACACGTTTATGTTAACCCATCTGCATTCACCTCCAACTCCCAAACCTGTTTATTACCACTTACGGTGCCTGTCCTTCAATGGGTCCCCAGCATGGGATTTACACCTGCAACTCTCTGGGTTACACTTTCATCTCTTCCACGAAACCCCTCAACTGTACTAATGATGCACCCACACAATGAGAGTAAGGCTCTTTTTACATTGACAAGAGTTGAAGGATATTCAAGGTATCAATTGTCGAGATACATTACTGTAATGACAGAGAGAGAGGGAGATAGAGAGTGTCATAGTTGAAGGCCATTTTTCTATGACATCCCGTGATGTCACGAGAGTAACTCTCACCAGTCTGTCTGTCTGACCTATGACCTTCAAGCAGTGTCTTTATTCAATCCATAACCTTGCCATTTATATTGCATAACTGTTCTGCTGAACAGAGGGCACACAGACAGAGAGCATTGTTTGTGTGTGTCTGTGTGTATATATATATATTTGTGTGTGAAGGGCTGAGGTAACTTACATGGTGGAGGAATGGGAGGGGCGGAGTTAACATTGTAGGGTGGAGGCGGGAAAAGAGGTGGGGGGGAAGAAGGAGGGCATCTTAGTGGCAGTAGGCTCAGCATCAGACGGCTCGGAAAGCACCTGTAATGCATACACACACGCAGAGACACACAAAAACAAAGCTCAGACTAGGTAAGCAAATTTACTAGATTATTCAATAGGAAAGACAAGGTGTAGTTTAGAATAACACAGACACACAAACCTGGATGTTATTTCCTTCTATATTGTGACGTCTCCGTTCCTCTACCCGGCTGATGGTACCAGTTTGTCCTCCAATAACATTGATGGTGCTGCTTGTCTTTCTACTGGCCAGAGCAGAACAGAGTAAACATACAAAAAACCCAGCACAATATGTCTCTGTGCACAGATCATGCATTAAAAGGTATGCAAGTTTGGGTAAATCTCTTGTTTTTGACATGGTTTAAATCTCAGGATGTGATCTGTTTACCAGTGTATAGGTAACATCCTGATGTGGCATAAGAAGTAAGGCATTTGCCTTAAAATATATATACTGAAAAATATATAAAACGCAACATGTAAATTGGCGGCAGGTAGCCTGGCGGGTAGGAGCGTTGGGCCAGTAACTCAAAGGTTGCTGGATCGAATCCCTGAGCTGACAAGGTAAATATCTGTCGTTCTGCCCCTGTTCCCTGGGCGCCGATGATGTGGCTGTCGATTAAGGCAGCCCCCCGCACCTCTCTGATTCAGAGGGGTTGGGTTAAATGCGGAAGACACATTTCAGTTGAATGCATTCAGTTGTACAACTGACTAGGTATCCCCTTTCCCACTGTTTCATGAGCTAAAATAAAATATCCCAGATATTCTCCATTCGCACAAAAACGTATTTCTCCCACATTTTGTGCACAAATTTGTTTACATCCCTGTTAGTGAGCATTTCTCCTTTGCCAAGATAATATATCCACCTGACAAGTGTGGCATATCTATCAAGAAGCTGATTTAACAGCATGATCATTACACAGGTGCACCTTGTGCTGGGGACAATAAAACACCACTCTAAAATTAGCCGTTTTGTCACACAACACAATGCCACAGATGTCTCAAGTTGAGGGAGCGTGCAATTGGCATGTTGACTGCAGGAATGTACACCAGAGCTGTTTCCAGAGAATGTAATGTTAATATCTCTACCATAAGCCATCACCAACGTCGTTTTAGAGAATTTGGCAGTACGTCCAATCGGCCTCAAAACCACAGAACACGTGTAACCATACCAGCCCAGGACATCCACATCCGGCATATTCCCCTGCAGGATTGTCTGAGACTAGCCACCCGGAGAGCTGATGAAACGGAGGAGTATTTCTGTCTGTAATAAAGGCCTTTTGTGGGGAAAAACTAATTCTGATTGGCTGCGCCCCTGCCCAGTCATATGAAATCCATAGATTAGGCACTAATGAATATATTTCAATTGACTTATTTCCTTATATGAACTGTAAAACTCAGTAAAATCATTGAAATTGTTGCGTTAATATTTTTGTTCAGTCTATACACACACACACACACACACACACACACACACACACACACACACACCGTGTGTACAAAACATTAAATACACCTGCTCTTTCCATGACATAGACTGACCAGGTGAATCCAGGTGAAAGCTCTGATCACTTATTGATGTCAGTGTAGATGAAAGGGAGGTGATAGTTTAAAGAAGGATTTTTAAGCCTTGAGACATTCGAGACATGGATTGTGTATGTGTGCCATTCAGAGGGTGAATGGGTAAGACAAAAGATTTAAGTGCCTTTGAACGGGGTATGGTAGTAGGTCTCAGGCACACCGGTTTGAGTGTGTCAAGAACGGTAACGCTGATGGGTTTTTCACACTCAACAGTTTCCTGCGTGTATCAAGAATGGTCCACCACCCAAAGGACATCCAGCCAACGACAGGCCAGTGGTCAAAAATGGGGGATGAAAGAGGACAAAGGAGGCTGACATGAATTGTGCAGAGAAACAGACTTGCTACAGTTAGGCAACTGACAGTCCAGTACAACATTGGTGCCCAAAGACCCATAAAGCACAACTCTTCGTATCTTGACATGACTGGGGTATGAGAGCCGATGACCTTACAGAGTTCCACTTCTTTCAGCAAAAAAACAAGAAACTGTGGTTGCAGTGGGCAAAGGAACGAAAAAACACTAGACACTGGAGAATTGGAAAAATATTGCCTGGTTTGATGAATCCCGGTTCCTGCTATTTCACACAGATGGGAGGACTAGGGTATGGAGAAAACATTTGATTTGATGTACTCGTGGTTATTGGTCACATACACATGGTTAGCAGATGTTAATGTGAGTGTAGCGAAATGCTAGTTCCAACCGTACAGTAATATCTAACAAGTAATCTAACAATTTCAAAACAACTACCTTTCACAACAACTACAGTATATACATATGAGATGAGTAATGTAGGGTATGTAAACATTACATAAAGTGGCATTGTTTAAAGTGACTAGTGATACATTAATTACATCCAATTTTTTCATTATTAAAGTGGCTAGAGATGAGTCAGTATGTTGGCAGCAGCCACTCAATGTTAGTTATGGCTGTTTAACAGTCTGATGGCCTTGAGATAGAAGCTGTTTTTCATTCTCTCGGTTCCAGCTTTGATGCACCTGTACTGACCTCGCCTTCTGGATGATAGTGGGGTGAACAGGCAGTGGCTCGGGTGGTTGTTGTCCTTGATGATCTTTTTGGCCTTCCTGTGACATAAGGTGCTGTAGGTGTCCTGGAGGGCAGGTAGTTTGCCCCCCGGTGATGCGTTGTGCAGACCTCACTACCCTCTGGAGAGCCTTACGGTTGTGGGCGGAGCAGTTGCCATACCAGGCAGTGATACAGCCCAACAGGATGCTCTCGATTGTGCATCTGTAAAAGTTTGTGAGTGTTTTTGGTGACAAGCCGAATTTCAAGCCTCCTGAGGTTGAACAGGTGGTGTTGTGCCTTCTTCACCACGCTGTCTGTGTGGGTGGGCCATTTCAGTTTGTCTGTGATGTGTACACCGAGGAACTTAAAACTATCCACCTTCTCCACTACTGTCCCGTCGATGTGGATTGTAGGCCGTCTCGTCGTTGTTGGTAATCAAGCCTACCACTGTAGTGTCGTCTTCAATCTTGATGATTGAGTTGGAGGCGTGCATGGCCACACAGTCAAGGGTGAACAGGGAGTACAGGAGAGGGCTGAGAACGCACCCCTGTGGGGCCCCAGTGTTGAGGATCAGCGGGCTGGAGATGTTGTTTCCTACCTTCACCAACTGAGGGTGGCCCGTCAGAAAGTCCAGGAACCAGTTGCACAGGGCGGGGTCGAGACCCAGGGTCTCGAGCTTAATGACGAGTTTGGAGGGTACTATGGTGTTAAATGCTGAGCTGTAATCGATGAACAGCATTCTTACATAGGTATTCCTCTTGTCCAGATGGGTTAGGGCAGTGTGCAGTGTGATTGCATCGTCTGTGGACCTATTGGGGCAGTAAACATGCATCCATCATGCCGCGTTTCAACATTGCAGGCTAGTGGTGTTGATGTGATGGTGTGTTTTCATGACCCACATTGGGCCCCTTGATGGCATTTGAATGCCACAGAATATCTGAACATCATTGCCAATCAGGTGCATCCCTTCATGGCAGCAGTGTATCCATCTGCAAATGGATTTTTTCTGCAGGATAATGCCCCATGCGACAAGGCTAGGATTGTACAGGAATGGTTCCACGAACATGGCAGTGAATTCAGCTTACAGCAGTGGCCTGCCCAGTCACCAGATCTCAATCCAATTTAGCATCTGTGGGATGAGATGGAACAAGCTATTTGGAGTACAGATCCACTATCAGCCAACTTGACACAACTGTGGGAAGTATTGGTGTCAACATGGGCCAGCATCACTGTGGAACGCGTTCGACACTTTGTTGAGACCATGCCCCAACGAACTGAGGCTGTTCTGAGGGCAAACGGGGGTGCATTTCAATATTAGGAAGGTGTTGCTAAAGTTTTGTACACTCAATGTATATACAGTATATTATATAATGCCTATGACCCCCATCACCTTCTTGCAGGTTCATTCACACATTACCTTCTTAACTGTGTCTTCTTCTCACTGCACTCTGCTAACATTTCCCCAAATCCCCCCCCAGACGGGACACTAACCTCTTTTCGGTCACTAGGACTTAATCTGAAATAAACATTATAAGGGAAAAGCATAAAAACTGCATCAACCAGAAGTCACTCCCTCTGGCCTCTAAAAGCACCCTAATATAAAAAAAATATAAAACACAGCAGCTTAGCCAGAAGCCAACACACATATCACTACTTCATCTACTTTCTCAAAGATACATGGATTTAAAATGTGACAGAGAAGAAAGGCCCACACTAACCCTCCCTTATGCTGGACACAGTCAGGCTCCTAAGCATCTTTACAGTATTTTCTGTGTGTGTATGTGTTATTTCTCACGTTATTAGCCCAGAACGTTCTTTGAATTATTACATACAGCCGGAGAGAACTTTTGGATATCAGAGTCGGTAACTCACCAGCATTACGACCAGAAACACAACTTTCCTGAATTGGATTCTGTGTTCTTTCTTAATTCCATTCTATTACTTTTAGATTTGTGTGTATTGTTGTGTATTGTTATATATTGTACACAGATGTTAGAGCTAGGAACACAAGCATTTCGCTACACCCGCAATAACATCTGCTGAATATGTATATGCAACCAATAAAATTTGATTTGATTTGAGGGAATGTGGAGAGAATACAATACAACACAATATGTGCTCCTCCAACCAAGCATCAAGTTTGCACCACAAAGTCTCCAAACCCAGTGGCCCAACAATGCGAGACTTCTGGGAATGCTTGCAAAGCAGACAGAGGTTTTGAGAGGTCAATGAGAGAAGTGAAAAATGTTTCCTTAGTTGTTAATTTTCTCGAAATCTAATGGCACAACATAGATTTGAGCCAATGTCTTAAGTAGCTGAACATGTTATTACTCAAACCTTGTGAAAAACAACTTTATATCGAAGGAGTGCCTTTGATTTGAAAGCCTGCACATGCGCAGTTCGGCGTGAGACGACCGTTAGAACCAATGACGTGTTTCTGCGCATTAGCTTAGCTAGTCAAACATCGTCATGACATCGCCTACAAGCATGATCTGGGATTTCTATTGGAGAAGCAGTTTCTACACATCTTCATACTAAACCATCTTTGTTTGAACTTTCACCCTTCCGGAGCCACCAGCGTTTGTTCTCACAGCTCAACAGAGGGAGCGAGAGGGTCTGTAGTGTAGGGAGGCCTTATTTAACATTTTATCCGCTGCACAATGCTGTGTGTATTTGTGTTTGTCATGCTTGGACTTTCTGCTTCCCTTCTGTCGGTCGTGTCACTGAGAGAGGGAGAAGCGTGACCGCTGAGTAACGGTCAGACTCACATCACCTCCCCTGAGGGGAACCTTGCTGAGGGAGGGGGTATCATATAGAGACGGACCTTTACTTAAGTAGCCTGTGTTAATCACCCTTATCCCCCTCAGTCTGTAGTCTGGACCACCCTGACATGAGCCCTGCTAAACTCACAAGAGACAGGATTGGAGGGAGCGAGCAAGAAAGTAGGAGAGGAGAGGGACAGAGCCAGAGGGAAAGCAAGAAGGAGGGGAGGGGTGGAGGAGTGTGTGTTTGTGATAGTCCATCACTCTTCCTTATGTGGTGGCGAGCACCTGGTGCCTGAGTGGAACCAGAATGAGTCCATGGGGCTGAGAGGACAGGAGTGTTTACGAACACAGTCTGCTACGTCTGCTACTACGGGCTCAAGCCCGTAAATGATTGGCCCATGTAATTGAGCAGTAAAACTCCAGGGCTCCAGTCTTCACACAGTAAAAGCAGCTCCCCGCAGGGCTCTGCCTGCCCCAATGCTAAAAACTTCCCTTCACAGGTGGCCGTTAACGGGAAAGTGACGGAAGGTGGTGCACATGAGGACTTCATTAGAGGGATCAGAGCAGTTTAACTAAGCAACGCTCGCAGCACCTCTACCTTTATTTCTAGCCATTTAATAGTTAAGTAACTTAACATACCTTCCATGAATGATCACTTCAAAACATTTCCGGATGTAATGTGTTCGGTAAGAACATTACCTCAGACACAGGTACCACTGACCAATACAAACTTGACCCATTGACCACCCTGATGGGTTCCAGGTGGCAGTGACCAGTGAAGTGAGGCAGTGATGACCGGCTGGTAGTGGTTACCACAGACATGTGTAGTATGGTTATTCATGCCACAGCTGCTGTGATACATACAGTGGGGGAGAGGGGGACAAATCAGGGTACCTACCTGGACAAGGCTGATTTGTAATGGTTGCTGGGGGAGGAGTAGTCAGATCTAAAGCAGGGAAGGCCCCCATTCCTGGACCTAAGAGGAAGAACAACTCACTCACACAGCCTCAACAACGTCAAAGCCTGAGCATGTTTCTTTAATGGGAACAATTTTTCCACTTATACTGTGATAATGCATAATCTTGTATCCAGGTCTAAACAGAATGACATATTTTACCATGAGTTTAGTGGCTGAAATGTGGTTCATACACATAACCCATGCGTAGTCTCCTCTGGTTCTCACAGTAGGCTTTCCAGGAGTCCTCGTTAAAGCCATAGTTAAAGTAGTCAGAGAGGTGCGAGCCTAAACACAAACACAACCGAAAGCTAAACAGACCATATCACAGACCATTCATCAGCCAGGCCTGAGTTTACACCTGCAACAGAACACGCACAGATATAATTTCACTCCAGGGTTTTCGGTGTGGCCCTGGACATTTGTCCGACAGCATTTTAATTTACCGGACATTTGAGCAATGTACCGAAACCCAATGCAATGGGCGTCAACCCACATTGCTCAGAATGACAGAAATCCCATTTAGATTATGGTAATTCATCTTAACAGAACATGCAAGTCAAGGATGCAGCAACGTGTGTCATTCTTACTGAATTCTGATGTGCACTTTGAAGATGTTGGAATAACCGTCCACATTTACTTTCTCAGCCAATCTACTATCCTCCATAGTAGAAAAGTGTACCTATTCGATTGATCAGACTGTCGAGAAAGAAATGGCCTTTTCCAAACAGACTCTGGGCCAGTTGTAGGATGATAGATGATCCATAGGATGATCCATACAACCAGTAGGCCTAGGCTTCATCATTTCTTTTTTTTTTAAAGCAATGTGTTTGATGCAACAGATCAGAACATTTAGCTTAAAATGTTGATAAACTATTATTTCTTCACATTATGAGCGCAACAATGCGCAGAAGGCAGTAGGCTCTGCGCAAATGTTTGTTCCATAATGCAAGTAGCAGGAAAACAACTTTGTCAAAAGCACACCGCACATGCAAGCGGTGTCAGAGATGAAAATATCCGTTAGAAATTTAGAAAGAGGGGAGATATAAAGATGCAACAACTAGCATGGGTTGCTAATATGGCTAGGATTGTGCTTTGGCTACTGGACAATGAAAGAAAACCAGTAGAACATGAGAGAAATAAGCTACTGGTTTTAATGGCATATGGAAATCTTTATAAAATAATTGCATCCACAGATAGTCAGATTTTTGCTAGGCTACTTTGAAGCAAGGTAAGACATGCCTCATAATATGTAGTAAAACGTTCAGGTTTCAAACAATTAAGTATGTTTTCAAAATGCATACTGCCTCCAGCTCATTACAAAGTGATGTGTGATGTGCTAATGAATCCTGCCTTCTGTTGCCTATGCATTTGAATGGCAAATGGGAAGCGCGCTTCAATTACCAGTGGAGAAATAAAATAAAAAATGCTAATTTTAATCGTGGCTATCAAAATGTTTAACACGCGAATGCATTTAGAAATGTTGAGCAATGATTGGGATTATAGAAGCACGTTTCACTCCAGCAGCAACAACTCAGCTGTTTGAGGAGCTGTAGCAGCAACTCTCAGCTGTCTGACAGATTTTCCGCTTAAGGGCTCTGTATCTGTATGCTGTGTGTGTGATAAATAAGATGCATAATGAATATACACACGGCAATTTAATTCCACTCAATTATGCTAATTATCCTATAGACCGATAAGCATGACCGGTCAAAAGCATTATTTCGCACTACATTTTTTTGGGGGGGGGGGGGCACAATTGGCCAGCATCAATTTTCTTTATCGGTTTTTCTATTATTATTACATTTTTGTTTCATTTATTTTAATCGGCCAAAAGCCGGCTATTGCAGGCGGAAACCCTGCTTCACACCAACCAACACACTTACCATGCTTTCTCCATGGCTTTTCTTTAAAAGACTCCACGTCGACCTCCAACACAGGGATTCCGTTAACACTGCCCTGTGCATCCACGTCCACTCCTTTGGCTTTGGGGCAAACTGCACCGGAGATGACAGGACACACAGTCAGTGACACATTCACTTCACACTCTTGCCACTACAATTAATGAGGGTCTGGATGAGTAACTAATGCCGCGTTGACGTGCTAGTCGGAATTAGGAAACTGACATTTTCGATTAGCAGGTGAACGCGGAACAAGCATGCACTGACACATACATGACCTATGTGGCCTAGGTGAGGAGTGTTTACCTGACGCATGTGTTCTCCCTGCAGCCTTAATAATGAGATTAACAGGCGTGGATCCAAAGGCACTACACAATGAAAGAAAGAAAAACAGAAACACACACAATTATCATCATCACCACCAAGGGGACACGCACTGAGAGACATGCTGCCTCCATAACTCTGGGCAATGTGCTTTGAAGAACCCTGAAAGTGACATGGGGTGGGGAGAATAAGGCATGCTGCCAAATATGCATACTGTAACATGGAACCATAATCATGACTCATAACATTTTCGGAGAAAGGAGAGGCAACAGCAACTGAGGTCCGTCGCGCTGACAGTCAGGTGAAAAAACGCTCTCTACAAAAGGTTTTTCCATCTAACAGTGGACAGGGTCTGATATATAAACTTATTTTCAACTCAAATTGGAGCTTAAAAACGAATCCAGATTACAGGACAGTAACACACTGCTGTATTTAACACATTGCTGTTGTCTAGACTCTCACCTGAATGGCTGAGACGAGGCTCCAATGGTTACACACACACACCCTCATCATCATCATCTTCATCATCATCCTCAGTGTCGCTGTCCCTTTCTTGGTCTTCCTGACCTGTATCCTGGCATTACAGAAATACAAAGACAAATATAGAGACAACATACATTCATAAAAGCATTACATGCATCACACACAGTTAATGAGGAATATGCCAAGTAGCAAGAAAGGTTCTGAGGGAATCCATGATGGGTTTCCATCAAAACAGAAGAGTGTTGTTTATCCCAGGTTGACTCCTCCATAACCCTGAGTAGTAGGTACCTGCTTCACTACTCCACTCTCATGGACCTCAGCAGTCGGCTAGGGCTTTGCACTGTGAAAAAAACATAACATCACTAGAAACACACAGTCAGTTTAGATTGAAACTTTTGTAACATTTGAAGAATAGAGTACAGGGGAATGTTAAGAGATTTGCAAACAGGGATATTACTTAACTTGTCTGCAGACTGCATACTGTACATTTCCTTCTAAAGGGATGAAAGTAAAATGACAGCCTATTGCTTGAAGAATCCCTAACGTAACATAATGGTCGAGGAGCTCAAAGAGACTGTTTGATTCTGAAAACGCTGTGTTTACTCTGAGGCAATACGCTTTAACAAAGCCGAACACAGCGACCATCATAGCCCCTATCTAATGGGGCCTTAGATCCACTTTACTATGCTCACAAACAAACAGCGCCTGCCTGGCCAAGGATTTAACAAGCATCCAAATAGTTCTTAATGTTCCACTTGACTGGCTGCACATTTCAGGCGTTGCACATAGTGGCGTCAGAAACACACAACCCAGAGATAACAATATTGCTCAGTCATTATTGAGCAGTGAAAAGTGAATTATATCTAAACGCTTCATTAATAAAGCACAATTGGTTCTAATGGGGAATGAAGCCACCAGCCCATCTCATTCTGAATCAGTTCACTGCTTAAGTGATCACTCATGGTCAAAATGGTTTGAATGCAAGAATCATTCAGTGCAAATAGGGGAGATGAAGCTGGAGATTATAAAACAGGTAGGGTATAATGGCAAATATTTGTAGAATCGGTACTGGCTGACTCAGAGTGAATACTGTGCCTATGTGTTGTGAATCTCAAAAAACATAAAATAGAGGTGTGATGACTATATTATTTGTGTAGACAACTAAAAAGGTGTAATTTGTGTAAAAGACAATTTATGCTTGCTTCAGAAATACGGAGGGTGTGACGCAATTGCAGAGCCTTAGGAGGCCAAATCGAGCTCTGTACCGCATCACCGTGCGTCTCCCAAATGTTGTAACAATGCGAGGACGCCGTAAAGCTCCGCATTAACATGATTGGTTGACGGTAGGGAGGTTGTGTATAAAAAAACTAACTTCCTTGACAACAGCTCTGCGGAGGACGCATCGAATTGACTATGCAGAGCCTTTAAGTCGCACAAAAAATGTGTGAACCACAATTATGAATGTAAGTCTTTTACAAAAGGAACAATTTGACAGTATAGTCTAGTAGTATCCACGTCTGATTTTCTAGTATGCTAAGTGCGTATTTGAGATCTAGGTAACCCACTGGGCACAAACTGGATGAATTAACATTGTTCTTGAACCAACCTTGAATAGACTTGAATTGATGTTGGTGCCCAGTGGGAAGTGATGAATTGAGGATGGAATAGGTGACTGTCTGCTATGTACAAACAGAAGTTTAACAGTGGGTGTTTTACCTGTCACCTGGCACTTACCCAGTAGGTGCCTCTTCCTCTGCCTTCTCCTCAATCTCATCTATCACAGAGAAGAACCAGTATCAACATGTTTACAACATACACTCAAAATCAAAACAGACAATATCACAGTGGTCTCCAAATATCTAAATGCCTGAACTCAATAATTCCTTGTGCTTGCAATTTTATTTCATAGTCACTGGACATTGTTCTCATATTCACTCCCTACCAAGAAAAGTTACAGGAAATAAGCAGCAGGAGAAAACATCCCAAAGTGTCGCACTGTCAACGTGGTACGCTATCGCACGTGTTGTTTCTGGTGTTGTGGTTAGCTTGCTAGCTAACAGAAATTTGACAGCTCATTTGCCATACAGAGTGGTAACTTAGCCCTATAAAAATGTAACTATTTGAGAGCTAAATAGTGTCGTACCTGTTTTGACTACCTCCATATAACAATTATTCCTCTTCATAGCCCCTGCTTGGATCAGAAGCTTTGTCATTTTCTTCTGCGGACATATCTCTCCAAATTCAGTCACTTCTTCTGAATCACACAACTTGACAGTTACTCTAGCAAATAAAATACATCGCAATGAAATAACAGTTATTTCACCAAACTCGAGATTTTCACAGCACAGATTTTCAAGTTTCAAACTGTTAGTTACAACGGTGATATTAAAACAATTACGGAAAGGACAGCGTGTCACCTTATTAGTAAAAAATAGTGACAGTTTACTTTAATACACACACGTTTCTATAGCGACAGTCCACCTTTCACGGACGTAAATCCACGTTGGAAGAAACAGCAGTTTCCTATTGGTCAGTATATCTTGAGATTCTCTTTTTTTCGCTTCCATGTATCAATTTCTCAAAAAATATTCCCATTACAGTATCTGCCAGTGTCAAACAAGCTTGCAATTTTGTTTCTGAGCTTCATGATAAGCATATCTATTATGTATGTTTTTATTTTATTTACTCAAGACATGTATTTTTCTGTAGTATGGCTAGTATGTTGCTATATGAGGAAACTCAATTCAGCCTAATTTCTGTTTTTAATAAACAGAAAATTCAGAACATTCCCAAATGAAACCGGTGCAGCATGTGTCTGGTTACGTATATCTGTCGCGACGTGGTATGCCACGTCACCATTAAGAGACACATGTGTTGGTGTTGTTGTTTTGGAATGGCGTTTGCCTGACAATTTTATAGAAATCTTGTACTTTTCGGTCGGTCTAAACGACAGTATCATCTCCACAATGTTACCAACTGAGGGCTTTACGTGTTTCCCCGGTCAGATGTGGGACAGAGTGTTGTCAAAGGTAAAGAAAGCGGTGGTTTTCATGGACGACAAGTGTGCTGAGAGTCTTCACTGGAACGGTGGAGCTACCAGTGTATTTGAGTCTGGTGCTCGTAATTTAAAACAGTTTTCGAGCTTCGAAGCCGGTGGTGAAAACGAACCAAAGGCAGTGTTTGTGGTGAGCACTTTGCTCAAAGGGAGAACAGCTGACATTATACAAGACATCGTTGGCCTCAGTCATTTTCAGTACTGTGTCGTTTTCACCACCGTAGCCCACTCCATACACCTCCTCGCTAACAATGTCACTGCTGAATTAGAGGGGAACCCTGTGTTCGAGCAGTTTGAAGATAAACTGTGCGAATGGATGGGAGATATGAATTACACCGCGGAAGTCATGCATGCGCCCGTGGTCTTTGCTCCCGTGTCACCACAACTCTTTCTCGCGCCCAACTTCGCGCACCTGTTCCCGCTGCTGCCACGGGACCTCGAGACCATCAATACAAAGCGCCCAGAGAAGAGGAGGTTCGGAAGCTTGACTGATGTTGACTTGCACTCTCTTTCACCGGAGCTGCAGATTGAAATTAAATCTCTAGCCTCTGCGGTGAATTCCATGTTTGAGTCCACCAGCACCCGGGAGGAGAGCTTCGCCTTGGGTCCAATGAGCCGTCTCATCGCTGGGGAACTTGCCAATCATCCTCAAGCCAAGAACCGCAGAAAGACAGCCCCCAATAAAGCATCCATCGTCTTCATCGACAGGACACTGGATCTAACAGGTGCATAACACAGCCTTGTACAACTACTGATGCCCATAAATATGCCAAGCTGCAGCCCTGAGTGAAACATTCACACTTTCCGCATGTCAGATATATTTCATTGCTGCACCTCCCTGCCTAACAGAAAGGGCATTTGATTGTCACACTTCCTTATTCCATATTCTATTCACCTTAAGCAGTTTACATGGACCTTGTTTTTGGTTTAAATCTCTCTCTGTTTTTCCTTGTCCTCAGGGGCTGCTGGTCACCATGGGGACAGCTTGGTGGAGAAGATCTTGACTGTGCTGCAGCCTTTTCCAGGACACACCACTGATGTTCAGGTGGACATGCTGGAGCTCACTAACCTGCAGCACATCCCTGACTCCCAGCCGACCCTGGCTCCAGGCTGCCTTGCACAGACCCAGTGAGTACATCTGTGCTGGAGCACTTATAGCAAAAAATATTATACTACTGTTGAAAAATCCAATTTTGCATGATTCATATACTATATGATAGTTCACTTTTATGGACGCTGGAAATACTATTTTGAGAATCTATCTGGGATTTAAATACGGATGGAGCAAGATATTGTAAGGGTTAGGATTTGAAAGAGTTGCAGTTTGGCTGGGCCTATAATTATATTTCAAGAAGGCACAGGGGATATAGAAAAGGCAGAGACTAGAGAATGGGTTTTGTAAGTTTATCTGACCTAGGTCACCTCTGATCAGCAGTCATTATACTGCTGTAACTGTTCTTGTTTTCTCATAATTTAAGCAAAACTTTGCTTGACTTGCAGGCCTTTCTGCCCATGTAATTTCCTTTGGTCAGAGTTGTGGGTTAATCTGACTGTAGTTCTGCTGTGATGTGTGTTTATCTATCCAAGGCTCTAATATATCATATCTACTGTAAAACAAGGTTTCTAATGTTCCTGTAAAAGAGAATATATTCTCAGTCAATTTACCTGGTAAAATAAGGGTAAATAATATATGTTTAGGTTCATTTATCTTGGCCCACAGGGGATAAACAGGTTTGTGTGTTGTACTGAATATCTCTCCTTTCTCTCTCTTTCACCCATTCTCTCTCCCTCTCTCTCACCCACTCTCTGTCTATTGCTCTCTCCTAATTGTTTTTCTCTGAGTCTTTCTCAGTCATTGTCTCGCTCTTTCACCCTCCCCTACCCCTGACTTTTATGGGGGAACACATGACTTGTATTAAGTAACAGAGGTTCAGTGGAGCTTGCCTCCAGTCTGGCCATTGGGTGTGCACGTGTTGGCCTCTTATGGTGAGGCTGTTGTACATGGCAGGGATTAGTCCTAACATCATGTGTTCCACTCTTCCTCTGCCTCTTCATGTGGTTGCAGGAGGAAAATACTTTCATTGGCTATGAAAACGGTTGGCCAGCTCTGCTCTACAGTATTTTCTAACTCTTGTCTGCCTGAATGGGCACCCGCTCCTACCCAGTGGGTGGTTGATCTGGAATGGAGCAGGCCCTGTTTGAGCAAGGTGGGAGGTTCAGTTCTAATGGAACGGTTCTGCTGGTTCTGCTGGGTAAGAACAGCTCAGACAGGGAGGGTACTGTAGCGTTTAATGTGAGCACATCAGGGGGTAGAGCAGGCCCCACTGACCCCCAGACAGAGGTCTTCATCTGGAGCATTTAGGCTACAACAAGCACCTGCACATTCCCACAGATCTCTCACCATGTGGATGAACTCAACTTACTGTGTCCTGATTAGAAAATCCAGAATGTGTTGATCATTTGGAGTTTCTGGTGGCTCTACAGAAAGTCTTGTGAATGCAGCCTACTTCAGACTAGCCATATTTTCTAACATCCAAAAAGGGGATTGAGGTGAGGGACAAAGCTGCAGTTTGTTGACCTGGATTGGGAAGCAGACCTTTGGGGGTGTTAGGCTGTATTAGATCCTTGCTATCAGTTTTTAGCATCAGCATTCAGACTTTCATCAGAGAGCGACTCCGAGCCAAATGTGTTATCGCAGAGAGCAGTCGGGAAGGATGGGATCAGCTATCTCTCGCTCTCTCTCTCTCTCACACACACACAAGTGGAGATAGCAGTAATAGGATGATCTCGCAGCCAGGGGTTGTGGTGTCTGTAGGGGCTGAGTGTGTGATGTGTGCCAGCAGGAGCATTATTGCCTTCCCTATCTCAGAGCAGATGGGCCAGTTGACTCTTATCACAGCTGTTTAGGAGATTGAAGCGTAGCTCAGACACACTAAGGTAAAAGCACCTGGAGCTCCTGGCCCATTTTACACTCTCAAAGAACATTTGTTCACTGTGGAGTGAAATTACAATCTTTTTGTCTAAAGTTGTAATGTGTTTGTCTACACCGGATACATAGTTTAAAGTTTTTAATGTCACAAGTACAGTGAAATGCCTTTCTTGCAAACTCAAAAACCAACAATGCAGTAATCAGTAACGATGTAATACTAGAAAAAACATAGGAGAAATAAGAACAATTATGAAGAACAAATAGAATGGTGAATGCAGCATCAGGCTGGTTCCACTAGGCTAATAACTTTATGCACATGTTTTGATTTATTGATGGAAGGCTTGGGATCAAGTCTGTATAGATTGGCTGTGTAGCCCTGTTCATATGATACAGGTACAGTATGAATTGTTATGCTTTGCTGGTTATGGGGCCCAGCCAGGCTACACAGTATGATTGGCTTTATTATGAAATCCCTCCCAGTCAGCATTGATATGATTTGTGTCTGACTGCCTCGTCTTATGTAGCAACATTTTAAATTGTGTTTTTTACATTGGATAAAAGTAGACTCGGAGCTAGAAAATTGTATATCATACACTACAGTTGAGGAATAATCGGAAAGTATTTCTGCTTTTAAAGTTGATTAACTTGTAACCCCACTTTTGAGAAAATGTCCCATGAATATTTTTGGTACACCTACTGGAGACCTGTACTTCGTCTACACCCATTCAGCATTTTTCACACCCTCTTAAGCCGTAGCCCCACCCATCTCTTTCAGGATTCACATGTGAGGCCATGTGCTAAACAGAATGAGTAGTTTAGTAAACAACCAAAGATTTCAAGACTAAAAGTGGTAAAAGTAGTAGCCTACAATAAGGAAAAACTCCTGGTAAAAAATACACTGTTCTTCACATTGCCATCTCTGGTAAACACACACTATATCATATTTATTTGTCACATGCACAGGATACAGAAGGTGGAAATGGTACAGTGAAATGGTTACTTGCATAGTAGCAATAAAAATAATTACAAATTATTAGATTACGCTTACCTGATACACTTGTCTAAATTGATGGGTCATGTGAAAGAAATGCTATATCCACCCCCAGCCACATAGCTAAGTGGATGGGTCACTATTGTCTAGACATGTACAGATGTTCATGAAATACAATAGATGGCCCTAATCACCCTCAGACACACCTGGCTAACTTGATGGGTCATGTAATCATCTGCTGAAGTGGAGTCTTTTATTTAGACATGTAGCTAGCTAACTAAACAATGAACTGGCATAATCCCAACTCGTACTACTGCCAATACAAACATTGTCATAGCTGTAGTAAGAATCTCCAGGTAGCTAAAGAGCTAACCAACTACGTTCAATATTAGTTGGTTAACATTAGGCTATAACTAGCAATGCAAATGTTTTTTCTGATTCAAATAATATTCCTATACAGATCATAGACATAACATTAGGTAGAGAGCCAGCAAGCTAACATTCGCTAGATAGCTAATAGTGCGCTTTAATTTGCAGTGAAAATGACTTTCTGTCAAAATTATAATATCTGAAAATGTATCTAGACTCTTACCCGTATACATGGCTGAACGCTTCACTGCAGACTGGAACCATTTAACTCTGTTTTGTTTGTAGATGCATCTGGTTGTCCAGCATTGTGTCAAGTCACTCTTCTTCTAATTGATTTCTCGATAGCACCTGCTAAATTCATGGCATCAATTTTGTTGAGAAAAGTTGTAAAACGTTTTTGTAGTTCTCAATGGCTAACGTTATCTTTCAAAAACGGTGCGGTTGAAAGGACTATCAACATACTGAGCATCTCACGTTATAGACAGAAGTATGCAACATGGCAGACCAATCCAAACTCATCTCCCGGCATGTCCAGCCCATACATTATCTCAGCCAATCGTGGTTAGCGTGACAGTTCCTGTATTTTTCCATGGCTAAACCAACTAGACTCATAACTTTTACTATTGTATTCATATTTACAGATGGAATACAAGTTTGTTATTAAAGCACATGAAAATTCATGTTCCAGAAGGCATTTATTTAAAAAAAAAAAGATTTTGATTAAAAAAATAAATGTTTACTTTCAAATACTTCTCCTGTGAAGTAGTGACGTGCGACATGTCTAGTTTCCCGAAACGAGTCACATTTGTTGATATATTCTTGTCAAATCAAAACTCTACTTGTCACGTGTCGAATACAGGTGTAGACCTTACCGTGAAATGCTTACCAACAGTGCAGTTCAAGAAGAGTTAAGAAAATATTTACCAAATAAACTAAAGTAAAAAGTAACACAATGACGAGGCTATATACAGGGAGTACCAAGTCAGTGTGCGGGGGTACAGGTTAGTTGAGGTAATTTGTACATGTAGGTAGGGGTGATGTGACTATGCATAGATAATAACAGCGAGTAGCAGCAGTGTACAAAACAAATGGAGGGGTGTCAATGTAAATAGTCCGGTGGCCATTTGTTTAATTGTTCAATAGTCTTATGGCTTGGGCGTAGAAGCGGTTAAGGAGCCTTTCGGTCCTAGACTTGGCGCTCCGGTACCGCTTGCCATGCGGTAGCAGAGAAAACCGTCTATGCAATGGGTGACTGGAGTCTCTGACAATTGTATGGGCTTTCCTCTGACATCGCCTATTATATAGGTCCTTGATGGCAGGAAGCTTGGCCCCAGTGATGTACTGGGCCTTACGTACTACCCTCTGTAGCGCATTACGGTCAGATGCCGAGCAGTTGCCATACCAGGCGGTGATGCAACTGATCAGGATGTTCTCGATGGTGCAGCTGTAGAACTTTTTGAGGATCTGGGGACCCATGCCAAATCATTTCATTTTCCTGAGGGAGAAAAGGTTTTGTCGTGCTCTCTTCACGACTGTCTTGGTGTGTTTGGAAAATGATAGTTCGTTGGTGATGTGGACAGCAAGGAACTTGAAACTCTCGACCCTCTCCACTACAGCCCTGTCGATGTTAATAGGGGCCTGTGCGGCCCTCCTTTTCCTGTAGTCCACGATCAGCTCCTTTGTCTTGTTCACATTGAGCTCATTGTTGTCGGTGGACAGGTCTACCACTGTTGTGTCGTCAGCAAACCTAATGATGGTGTTGGAGTCGTGTTTGGCCACGCAGTCGTGGGTGAACAGGGAGTACAGGAGGGGACTAAGTACACACCTGATGAGCCCCAGTGTTGAGGATCAATGTGTGTTGATGTGTTGATGCCTATCCTCACCACCTGGGGGCGGCCCGTCAGGAAGTCCAAGATCCAGGTGCAGAGGGAGGTGTAGTCAATGAACAGCAATCTCACATAGGTGTTCCTTTTGTCCAGATGGGAAAGGGCAGTGTGGAGTGCGATTGAGATTGCGTGATCTGTTTTGGCGCAATCTCTGTTGATATGAGCCATGCCAAGCCTTTCAAAGCACTTCATGGCTACCGACGTGAGTGCTACGGGGCAGTAATCATTTAGGCAGGTTAGTGCCAGCATCGGTCTGTGGTGGTAAATGGACAGCTACGAACAATATAAACTCAGCAAAAAAAGAAACGTCCTCTCACTGTCAACTGCGTTTATTTTCAGCAAACTTAATGTGTAAATATTTGTATGAACATAACAAGATTCAACAACTGAGACAAAAACTGAACAAGTTCCACAGACATGTGACTAACAGAAATGGAATAATGTGTCCCTGAACGAAGGGGGGGTCAGTATCTGGTGTGGCCACCAGCTGCATTAAATACTGCAATGCATCTCCTCCTCATGGACTATACCAGATTTGCCAGTTCTTGCTGTGAGATGTTACCCCACTCTTCCACCAAGGCATTTGCAAGTTCCCGGACATTTCTGGGGGGAATGGCCCTAGCCCTCACCCTCCGATCCAACAGGTCCCAGGCGTGCTCAATGGGATTGAGATCCGGGCTCTTCACTGGCCATGGCAGAACACTGACATTCCTGTCTTGCAGGAAATCACGCACAGAACGAGCAGTATGGCTGGTGGCATTGTCATGCCGAAGGGTTATGTCAGGATGAGCCTGCAGGAAGGGTACCACAGGATGTCTTCCCTGTAACACACAGCGTTGAGATTGACTGCAATGACAGCAAGCTCAGTCCGATGATGCTGTGACACACCGCCCCAGACCATGACGGACCCTCCACCTCCAAATCGATCCCGCTCCAGAGTACAGGCGTCGGTGTAACGCTCATTCTTTTGACGATAAACATGAATCCGACCATCACCCCTGGTGAGAGAGAACTGCGAATTGTCAGTGAAGAGGACTTTTTGCCAGTCCTGTCTGGTCCAGCGACGGTGGGTTTGTGCCCATAGGCGACCTTGATGCCGGTGATGTCTGGTGAGGACCTGCCTTACAGCAGGCCTACAGGCCCTCAGTCCAGCCTCTCTCAGCCTATTGCGGACAGTCTGAGCACTGATGGAGGGATTGTGTGTTCCTGGTGTAACTCGGGCAGTTTGTTGTTGCCATCCTGTACCTGTCCCGCAGGTGTGATGTTCGGATGTACCGATCCTGTGCAGGTGTTGTTACACGTGGTCTGCTACGACGAGGACGATCAGCTGTCCGTCCTGCCTCCCTGTAGCGCTATCTTAGGCGTCTCACAGTACGGGCATTGCAATTTATTGCCCTGGCCACATCTGCAGTCCTCATGCCTCCTTGGAGCATGCCTAAGGCATGTTAACAGATTTTTATTTATTTTATTTCACCTTTATTTAACCAGGTAGGCAAGTTGAGAACAAGTTCTCATTTACAATTGCGACCTAGCCAAGATAAAGCAAAACAGTTCGACACATACAACAACACAGAGTTACACATGGAGTAAAACAAACATACAGTCCAATAATACAGTAGAAAAATAAGTCTATATTCAATGTGAGCAAATGAGGTGAGATAAGGGAGGTAAAGGCAAAAAAAAGACCATGGTGGCAAAGTAAATACAATATAGCAAGTAATACACTGGAATGGTAGATTTGTAGTGGAAGAAAGTGCAAAGTAGAAATAGAAATAATGGGGTGCAAAGGAGCTAAATAAATAAATAAATAAATACAGTAGGGGAAGAGGTAGTTGTTTGGCCTAAATTATAGATGGGCTATGTACAGGTACAGTGATCTGACAGCTGGTGCTTAAAGCTTGTGAGGGAGATAAGTGTTTCCAGTTTCAGAGATTTTTGTAGTTCGTTCCAGTCGTTGGCAACAGAGAACTGGAAGGAGAGACGGCCAAAGGAGGAATTGGCTTTGGGGGTGACCAGAGAGATATACCTGCTGGAGCGCGTGCTACAGGTGGGCGCTGCTATGGTGACCAGTGAGCGGAGATAAGGGGGGACTTTACCTAGCAGGGTCTTGTAGATGACCTGTAGCCAGTGGGTTTGGCGACGAGTATGAAGCGAGGGCCAGCTAACGAGAGCGTACAGGTCGCAGTGGTGGGTTGTATATGGGGCTTTGGTGACAAAACGGATGGCACTGTGATACTCTGCATCCAGTTTAATGAGTAGGGTATTGGAGGCTTTTTTGTAAATGACATCGCCGAAGCCGAGGATCGGTAGAATGGTCAGTTTTACGAGGGTATGTTTGGTAGCGTGAGTGAAGGATGCTTTGTTCCGAAATAGGAATTCAATTCTAGATTTAACTTTAGATTGGAGATGTTTGATGTGAGTCTGGAAGGAGAGTTTACAGTCTAACCAGACACCTAGGTATTTGTAGTTGTCCACATATTCTAAGTCAGAACCGTCCAGAGTAGTGATGCTGGACGGGCGGGCGGGCAGGTGCGGGCAGCGATCGGTTGAAGAGCATGCATTTAGTTTTACTTGTATTTAAGAGCAGTTGGAGGCCACGGAAGGAGAGTTATATGGCATTGAAGCTCGTCTGGATGGATGTTAACACAGTGTCCAAAGAAGGGCCAGAAGTATACAGAATGATGTTGTCTGCGTAGAGGTGGATCAGAGACTCACCAGCAGCAAGAGTGACATCATTGATGTATACAGAGAAAAGAGTTGGCCCATAGAGACTACCAGAGGCCTGGACAACAGGCCATCCGATTTGACACATTGAACTCTATCGGAGAAGTAGTTGGTGAACCAGACGAGGCAATCATTTCAGAAACCAAGGCTATTGAGTCTGCCGATGTGGTGATTGACAGATTCGAAATTCTTAGCCAGGTCAATGAATACGGCAGCACAGTATTGTTTCTTATCGATGGTGGTTACGATATCGTTTAGTGTTACGAACCGGCTCAGAGTTCGCAACAAAATGGAGACAACGTGGAGACAAGGAGTAACAAAAATATATATTTATTAAATAAAGTAACTAAGTAATTAACAATGGCATGTGTAATCAGTAGTGTAAGTGAGTGTTTTGCATACCTGAATGTAATAATGCAGGGTGTTGAAAGGTGCCAAAGCAAATAACCAAAAAGCCACAAAACTACACAACCAAAATCAACAAGGTGTCTGCGTGGAGAGAATCTTCCCAATGACTGTGGAAGAGTTGTCTTTATCCTGGGACACACCCGAGCCCAGGTGTTTCCCATCTAGCTGACGACCCTTCCAACTCCGCCCACTGGCATCCTAATGAGGAACAAGAGCAAAGAGAGAAAAACAGCAGACAGAGTGGGAGGGTCGTCACATTTAGGACCTTGAGCGTGGCTGAGGTGCACCCATGACCAGCTCTGAAACCAGATTGCATAGCGGAGAAGGTGCGGTGGGATTCGAAATGGTCGGTAATCTGTTTGTTAACTTGGCTTTTGAAGACCTTAGAAAGGTAGGGTAGGATAGATATAGGTTTGTAGCAGTTTGGGTAAAGAGTGTCCCCCCCCTTTGAAGAGGGGGGTGACAGCAGCTGCTTTCCAATCTTTGGGAATCTCAGACGACATGAAAGAGAGGTGAGGAGGGACCCTGGGCATCTTTCTTTTGGTGCTATTCAGAGTCAGTAGAAAGGCCTCTTCAGTGCCCTAAGTTTTCATAACTGTCTTAATGACCATTCCACAGGTGCATGTTCATTAATTGTTTATGGTTCATTGAACAAGCATGGGAAACCGTGTTTAAATCCTTTACAATGAAGATCTGTGAAGTTATTTGGATTTTTACAAATTATCTTTGAAAGACAGTCCTGAAAATGGGCCGTTTCTTTTTTTGCTGAGGTTAGATGGGAACTCCCTTGGTAGATAGTGTGGTCTACAGTGGTTCCTCCTTTAAAAGTTGTCATACTGCAGCACACCTTGCAAGCTGCTGCAGCATTCTATGGCACGTTATTTATTTGTCAGACATTTTTTTTATATTAATGCATACATACTGTGGTAAACATGGGAAAGTGCCTAATTCCTTACGTAAGGGAGAGCAGGCCATGTCCAGACTTTCTCGGTGACCTCAAGTACCTTCAATAATGGCTGTACTAGAGAATGCGGGCACATGGGAGACCGGGGTTCAATTCCCCGACGGGGAGGAAGTAGTAGGCTGTCCTTGTAAATAAGAATTTGTTCTTAACTGATTCCATATGTGTTATTTCATAGTTGTGATGTCTTCACTAATATTCTACAATTTTGAAAATAGTAAAAATAAAGAAAAATCCTAGAATGAGTAGGTGTGTCCAATCTTGATTGGTACTGGATGAATTAATTAATTAAACCCTCTGGGTTTCCGTTAGGATGGAACGGAAAATATGGCGCTGTACAATGGTCGTGAGTATGGTACTGGGGTATTTAGCTAAAGAATCCCCATGTTGTGCGGACACGGCACGCGGGAGACCGGGGTTTAATTCCCCGACCGGGAGGATCGAGTAGGCTATCCTTGTAAATAAGGATTTGTTCTTTATCTGACTTGCCAAGTTAAAAAAAGGTTACACTAAGAGCATAACAATTCTGCACCCTCACTTTTTAATTCTTGTCTAACCAATACCCAAATGGAGATTCAATTAAAATAAAAATCTCATTGATTTATCAAGACCAGTCCCCATGCTTATCTCAGAGCAGCGCGAAACGGTGCTAAAATAGTTGTAGGCTTTTGCTTCAATTCCTATTGCTTCTAACTTCAATATGATCTTTAAATAAGACCTACACCACTTTTAACCCCTGTGCGGGGACGGACATCCAGCGAAAAATCCTATTACCATTAGCATAACAAAATTTAATAAAAACATTTTTTCATTTTTTTTTTCAAATTATATCGTTTTATAGATACACCTCTCCTGAATCGAACCACGTTGTCCGGTTTCAAAAAGGCTTTACTGTAAAAGTAAAACATTAGATTATGTTAGAGGAGTATATCGTAAAAGTAGCCACATAGCCATTTTCCAACCAACCACATGCATCACAAATAACCAAAAAACAGCTAAATGCAGCACTAACCTTTGACAATCTTCATCAGATGACACACCTAGGACATCATGTTAGACAATGCATGCATTCTTTTGATCGATAAAGTTCATATTTATATATAAAAACAGCATTTTACATCGGCGCATGAGGTTGACTAACTATTTTCCCTCAAATGCATCCAGTGAAACAGTGCTACAATTTACTAAATTACTATTCGAAAACATTTTTAAAATGTAATATTGTCATTCTAAGATTTATAGATGAATATCTCTTGAAAGCACCTGTAATACCAGATTTAAAAATAACTTTACTGGGTAATCACACTGCGATAAAAGGGGATGCGATACTCAGAAAATGACCTAGTAAATACAGGTCTGCGCCATCTTGGAACAATTGCATATCACATCTAGTCTTGTATACTATTGTCAATAATCCCTTACCTTTGGTTGTCTTCATCAGAAAGCACTTCCAGGAATCCCAGGTCCACAACAAATGTATTTTCGTTCGAAAAAGTTCATCCTTTATGTTCCATTAGCTTGTTGTTGTTAGCGCGTCTGAAAGCTAATCCAAATGCTCCGTCGGCCACGGGACAGCCATTTCGAGAAAATGCATTTTTTTTCCCATTTAGGTTCGTTCAAACATGTCAAACGTTGTATAACATAAATCTTCAGGGCGTTTTTCAACAAGAGAGCCAATAAGATTCAAGGAGGATGATTGCATTGTGTTTCAAAACGTTTCGAAAGGGGAGGGTAACCAGGTGCGCCGGCGTCATAATGGTGATGGCCCTCTCCGTGTGACCACGTTCCACTGCGTCTCATTCATTCAGTTTTCACAGTAGGAGTCTCAAATCACTTTGTAAAGACTGGGGACATCTAGTGGAAGCAATAGGAAGTGCTCAATGAACCATAGCTCACGGTGTGATTAATAGGCAACGTGATGAAGTTGAGTTCGCAATTCAGAATTCCACTTCCTGTTTCCATCTGTCTCGGGGTTTTGACTGCCATATGAGTTCTGTTATACTCACAGACACCATTCAAACAGTTTTAGAAACTTTAGGGTGTTTTCTATCCACAAGTATTAATTATATGCATATCCTAGCTTCTGAGTTTGAGTAGGAGGCCGTTTAAAATGGGAACGATTTTTTTTTCAAAAATCGCTGTAGCGCCCCCTATCCTAGGGGAACGCCAAGAGGTTAACAGCACATTACTCAACACTAGTGAGACTCATGTTGCCTACGGTAGGCCTACAGTATATCGAAAAATAAGACGTGACTCTCCGCCAATAATTACATATGGAGGATTGGAAGATATTTCTGTAATTCAGTGATATTTATTCCCATAGTAATTCCTTATGGATCCATAACTAAATAAACATCTCCATTTTGAAAGAGTATTTTTATCATTATTTTATTACTGAAATCATAAATATGCCAGTATTAGTTATATTGCTTAAGTTTCAACGTGCAACGTTCCCTAGTCAGCGCCATTATTAGTGCAATGCCCCTTAAATATTTTGGAGATTATTTTGTTTTCAAATAACGTAAAATGAGCGAGACAAAGGCCATTCTTGAACATGGGGTGAGACATTGTTGCTAATTTGTAAATAAAGCCAGTTTGTTATTTAGAATGATTTGTTTCTGTTTTTAGAGGTGGGAAAAAAACTAAAATGGCAGTGGGAGTTTACTCACTCGCCTACGGATTCTCCGAAGGCAGCCCTACCTTTTCCTCTGTCTTTTCTTCACTCAAATGATGGGGATTTGGGCCTGTTCCCGGGAAAGCAGTATATCCTTCTCATCGGACTCATTAAAGGAAAAAGCTTCTTCCAGTTCGAGGTGAGTAATCGCTGTTCTGATGTCCAGAAGTTATTTTCGGTCATAAGAGACTGTAGCAGCAACATTATGTACAAAATAATTTACAAACAACGCAAAAAAACGAACAAAATAGCAAAATAGTTGGTTAGGAGTATGTAATACGTCAGCCATCCTCTTCGGCGCCATCTTACCTCCCAGACTGTGTTTTGATTGGCTTTGTAATGAGCCGTGTTTTTTAAGCTTTAAAGGGATACTTCTGGATTTTGGTAATGAGGCTCTTTTATCTGCTTCCCCAGAGTCAGAAACTCATGGACACCATTTTTATGTCTCTGTGTCCAGTAATCAGAAGTTAGAGGTGGTTTTGCGAGCAAATTCTAACTAGCGTTAGCGGAATGACTGGAAGTCTATGGGTATCTACTAGCATGCTAGTTAGCATTGGCTTGCAAAACTACCTGTAAACTTCATGCTGGCTACAGAGACATACAAATGGTATCCTGAGTTCATCTGACTCTTGGGAAGTAGATAAAGAACCTCATTGCCTAAATCCCAAAGTATCCCTTTAAACAGTAGGCGGGGGTCTAATTTGGTATTTTATTGTATGATATTTCCCTTTTGAAATTGTAGGATATTTTTTATAGATCACTATGTTTAGGGCTCCTATGGGTGGTCGTTGATTTTAGCTTCCCAAACAGACCCATGACTTTGCTGTGCAATTAGTATGATGTTTCATGACCTGGTTTGAGTTTTTACCTTCAACACGAGCCTGGACTTTAACTGTGTTTTTCCAGCTTGTACCAGAGAGAGCCCAGATTTTCTCTAAAGTCTAAAAGTCTACTGTGTGTGGCTGTGTGCCTACACATGTTTTGCATTTAAGTTTGCTTTGTGTTCAAGGTTCTGTCTTTGTCGGTGAGAGTAGGCTATATGGTGGTTTTCAGCATTTGTGTGCTGTTTTTCAGTGTTCATGTGGACCTTTGAAACTCTGCATTGGTGTATAGTATGAATGTGGTGATGTTGAGAGAGCGTGTGTGAAGTCAGGTATCCTCCTGACCACTGTGTAGTGTAATGTGCTTGGCTTGTACTCAGGTTGGTGCTCTTTGATCCTGTACGGGACACATGAATGTTTCCCCCTTTCAGACTGAAAGCAGCACCCCCACCACTGGGTACCCTGGACTCTGATCCTATGATGGGCAGACAGGCGGGTAAAGGCAGGGGTCGGTGTTCTGGGTCTGGTCCAGGGGCTGCCGAGACTTGAGACAAGCCTCAGAAAAAAGGACCCAACCGCACCCTGCCGTGAGAAAGCGCAGCAAGTCTGACTCGAAAGAGGGAAAACACACCTATTTCTGTACGGGCTGGGAAAGGAGAGAGTTAAAAGAAAGAGAACACACAATTATTTGTGTGGCAGCTGCATGGTAAAGACATGGTAATGAACAGGGATAGAGTTCGCCAGCCTGTAGTCCTAAAACCGGGAAAGGTTGTACCTCTGGTTCGTTCAGCCATTCCTATGGGGGAAAAATAGGGTTCTGGGATAAATGCCGAAAATAAGGTCAACTCAGGCTTATTAGATCATATACATTTTGTTCTGTAAGTCAGTTAACATGACCTTTATGAATTATGAAGCCTTTATGTGCTTTTTTTGGTAGTTAGGTATTTTATTAGGATCCCCATTTAGCTGTTGCAAAAGCAGCTAAAAAATGCTTAAAAATTCACAAAAAGTGACGTTAGCTGATGAAGATTCTCATAGAACAAAATGTATAAGATCTCCTAAGTCTGTGTTTACCACAGACCTAATTTTCGCCGTTTATCCAAAAAACCTACAAAAACTCCCATAGGCTTAGTCTAACGAACCATGGCGGAGTTAGTGCCTACAAAAAGACTCCATTACTATTTCTCTCTATAGGAGAGTGTGGCGAGAGGACTAGCAGGGGGGAAATAAAGAGACATGGGTGTGGCCTGTGTAGGTTACCCACTGTTGTTTTCTTTGGCCACACCCATCCTCTGGGTTTCCTATAGTGACAGCTTTGCTTTACTTATGAGCCTGTCAAAATATTGTTCAGCTCTATATCACACACCCAGCAGGGCCTCTTTCCTAAGGGTGTCTTAATATTCTTGGATGAGTTGTGTACTACAGTATATACTGACCATGCAGTGCTAGCGAGGATGTTTTGAGTATGGAGTGTTTTATTTAAGCAGAGCGGAATATGAGGAGAAGAAACCAAGATAATCTTGAGCACTGGATTGACCACTAGTTTGCAGTAAGAGAGGGTCTCTGGATGGTGTCATCCTGTTGTACCTACAGGCCTGGTTTTAGGCTCCAACCTCTAACCCTGCTCCACATCTCATCCCCGATAACTTCTAGAGCTGGGCCAGGGCCAGCTTTAGGTGGCTCACTAACCCAGAGCTCGCTAATAATGATGGCATGATTAGTATGCAACTTAACCAGACTTTCAGCTACAGAGGACAGTCTCGTGAGTCCTTAGTGTTGGAGTCGATGATTGCCGTGTCTCTTTCCTACCACGTGTGTCTGTGTTTGAGGGCCCAGACAGCTTGGCTGCCCTTCTGCTCCTATCTCAGGATATCTTGTCCTCCCATGCAGATTGCAAAGGCCCATCCTGTAACTATTGGTCAGTGTAGAGGGAGGCAGTAGTGGTCAGAAATAGAACAGAGTTGGGGCAGAGCAGAGGGGGTAGAGGGCTGGCTCTCATATCTTACAGGAAGAGGAAATTCCCCCATGGAAAACAGTACTATCACGTCCTGGATCTGACAAGGAATGTGGAGGGAAATGTGTCCCAGGGAGCTTGTATCATTTTTCATTTCTCTATCCTCCTCATCCTCCTCACTTCTTATCCTCTGCTACCACTGTGGTGTAGAAGTATTAGGACATCCCACTGTGAAGCCTTGAGTCTCTTGTAATTCTTCCAGTAGATTCCTCTGACCTGAACGCTTCCCAAGTTTGTTCATCAGACTCGGCCTGTCTATTCTGTTCTCAGCCCTTCTAAGCCAACAATGCTTTTTGAAGACTGAAATGATAAGACCGGTTATAGAAGAAGGATCTCTGAAATATTCCAAAATGCAGTAGTCAATTAGGTAGAGAGTGGGACTAGAGTGGGGGGGGGGGACTGGACTAGAGTGGGGGGGGGGGACTGGACTAGAGTGGGGTGGGGGGGGAGACTGGATTAGAGTGGGGGGGAGACTGGATTAGAGTGGGGGGGGGGGGAGACTGGATTAGAGTGGGGGGGGGGGGGGGAGAGACTGGATTAGAGTGGAGTGGGGGGTAGAGACTGGACTAGAGTGGAGTGGGGGGGAGAGACTGGACTAGAGTGGGGGAGGGGAGACTGGACTAGAGTGGGGTGGGGGGGAGAGACTGGATTAGAGTGGGGTGGGGGGGAGAGACTGGATTAGAGTGGAGTGGGGGGGAGAGACTGGATTAGAGTGGAGTGGGGGGGAGAGACTGGATTAGAGTGGAGTGGGGGGGAGAGACTGGACTAGAGTGGGGTGGGGGGGAGAGACTGGACTAGAATCGGGTGGGGGGGAGAGACTGGACTAGAATCGGGTGGGGGGGAGAGACTGGACTAGAGTCGGGTGGGGGGGGAGAGACTGGACTAGAGTCGGGTGGGGGGGAGAGACTGGACTAGAGTCGGGTGGGGGGGAGAGACTGGACTAGAGTCGGGTGGGGAGGGATGGAGAGACTAGAGTGCGGTGGGGGGGAGAGACTAGGGTGGGGTGAAAGAGAGAGAGAGGCTAGAATGGGGTGAAAGATGTGGGGGGGGGACTGGACTAGAGTGGGGTTGGGGGGAGAGACTGGACTAGAGTGGGGGGGAGAGACTGGACTAGAGTGGGGGGGGAGAGACTGGACTAGAGTGGGGGGGAGGAGACTGGACTAGAGTGGGGGGGGAGGAGACTGGACTAGAGTGGGGGAGGGGAGACTGGACTAGAGTGGGGTGGGGGAGGGGAGACTGGATTAGAGTGGGGTGGGGGGAGAGACTGGATTAGAGTGGGGTGGGGGGGAGAGACTGGATTAGAGTGGGGTGGGGGGGGAGAGACTGGATTAGAGTGGGGTGGGGGGGGAGAGACTGGATTAGAGTGGAGTGGGGGGGAGAGACTGGACTAGAGTCGAGTGGGGGGAGAGACTGGACTGGACTGGACTAGAGTGCGGTGGGGGGGAGAGACTAGGGTGGGGTGAAAGAGAGAGAGAGGCTAGAATGGGGTGAAAGAGATGGGGGGGGGGGGTGGAGAGGCTAGAATGGGGGGGAGAGAGAGGCTATAGTGGGGGGGAGAGAAGGAGAGAGAGAATAGCTAGAGTGGGGTGAAAGAGATGGGGGGGCTAGAGTGGGGGGGAGAGAGAGAGAGAGAGAGAGAGAGAGAGAGAGAGAGAGAGAAAGGCTAGAGTGGGGTGAAAGAGATGGGGGGCTAGAGTGGGGGGGAGAGGAGAGAGAGAGAGAGAGAGAGAGAGAGAGAGAGAGAGAGAGAAAGGCTAGAGTGGGGTGAAATAGATGGGGAGAGTGATGGGGCAAGAGAGAAATGGTGATGAGGGGAGACAGATAAGTGGGGGAGAAAACTATACACTACAACCCAAAAAGGCCTGTGGTGCTGATGGTATTTTAAATTAAATTAGAATGTAAACAGACCAATTCAAATTGGCTATACTCAAACTATTCAACATTATCCTCACTGCAGGTATGTTTCCTGATATTTGGAACCAAGGATTGATCACACCAATGTATAAAAATGTATACCCTCCACACTCCAAGTAAACCAAAACAAAGGCAAAATCTACTCATGTTTTGTGACCTTCAAGAAACCGTTTAATTCAATTTGGCACAAAGGTATTTTTTTAATAAACTAATAGAAAGTGGTATTGGAGGGAAATAGTATGCTGTTATTACATCAATGTACACTAAAACAAATGTCTGCTTAAAATTGTCAGCAAGCAAACAGACTACTTCTCTCAGGGACTTGGAGTGAAACAGGGCTGCCCAATAAGTCCAACACTATTTAACATCTACATTAATGAATTGGCAAAAACATTAGAAGAATCTGCAGCACCTGGTCTCATCCTACACAACACTGAAGTGTCTGCTGTACGCAGATGACCTGGTGCTGCTGTCTCCCACTAAGGAGGAGTTACAGCAGCACCTAGATCATCTGCACAGGTTCTGTCAGACCTGGGCTCTGACCGTTAATCACAGGTTCTGTCAGACCTGGGCTCTGACCGTTAACCACAGGTTCTGTCAGACCTGGGCTCTGACCGTTAACCACAGGTTCTGTCGGACCTGGGCTCTGACCGTTAACCACAGGTTCTGTCGGACCTGGGCTATGACCGTTAACCACAGGTTCTGTCGGACCTGGGCTCTGACCGTTAATCACAGGTTCTGTCGGACCTGGACTCTGACCGTTAATCACAGGTTCTGTCAGACCTAATGATATTCCAAAAGAGGTCTGGAAATCAGGATCACAAATATAAATTATTTTTGGACACAGTTCTGTTAGAACACACAATGACATGTACTGTATCTTGGACTAAATATCAGCAACACAGGTAGCTTTCACATGGCTGTGAACGAGCTGAGAGACAAAACAAGAAGAGCATTCTATGCCATTGAAAAGGAACATTAAAATCTAAATTCCAATAAGAACAAATTGCTCTATATAGCAGCGAAGTATGGGGTCCTCTCTCTAATAATGATTTACCAAATGGGAAAAACATCCAAACGAAATACTGCATGCAGAGTTTTGCAAGACTGTATTGTAAGTGCAAAGAAAAACTCAAAATAACTCATGTAGAGCAGAATTGGGCCAATACCCCCTCCTTATTAGAATAGATAAAAGAGCCATCAAGTTTGACAACCATCTAAAAACAAGTGACCCCTAAACTTTTAATCACACAGCCCTACAATGTCAAGAGATGAAAGAAGAGAAGAGTCCCCTCAGTCAGCTGGTTCTGAGGCTCAGTTCACTAACCCAAAGCAGCTCCATAGAGCCTCAGGCCCAACCAAATCATCACACAGCAAAGAGAAAAATATATTCCCTAATGGAAAGACACCACAAGAAAACTGCAATGCTATTTGGCTCTAAACAGACAGTACATGGTACTGAGAGAATCTTTCTTTCCCAAAATTATCATTCAGTACAAAGATTTGAAGTTATACAATTTGAAGAAAAACATAAAATATTTATTGGGTGAAAAGCCAAAATGTGCAGTTTTGGCATGTGTCCTCCTGCCACAACCTGAGGGACAGCCAGTTAAAACTGCAATGTAATGTCAATAATATTTCTCGTTTTGTTTTGGACCATGCCATGTGGCTTCTTAGTCAAGTTGAGACTGGTCTGCTGTTATTGATTGTATTCTTATTATCTTTAATATTGTTGTTGCTGTTAATGGTAATCCCATGTCCACTACTACTATTATTGATGGTTTATTGCTGTTGGTCCCACCATTGTTTGTTATATGGATACTTTGACAATGTAAGTAATTGAACTTACATGTCTACTAAATTGAATTTCATTGAATTGAGAGAGAAAATGGGAGAAATAGAATGGAAGAGAGAGAAAATGGGAGGAATGGAAGAGAGAGAAAATGGGAGGAATGGAATGAAGGAGAGAGAAAATGGGAGGAATGGAATGGAAGAGAGAGAGAAAATGGGAGGAATAGAATGAAGGAGAGAGAAAATGGGAGGAATGGAAGAGAGAGAGAAAATGGGAGGAATAGAATGAAGGAGAGAGAAAATGGGAGGAATGGAATGGAAGAGAGAGAGAAAATGGGAGGAATAGAATGGAAGAGAGAAAATGGGAGAAATAGAATGAAGGAGAGAGAAAATGGGAGGAATGGAATGGAAGAGAGAGAGAAAATGGGAGGAATAGAATGAAGGAGAGAGAAAATGGGAGGAATAGAATGGAAGAGAGAGAGAAAATGGGAGGAATAGAATGGAAGAGAGAAAATGGGAGAAATAGAATGAAGGAGAGAGAAAATGGGAGGAATGGAATGGAAGAGAGAGAGAAAATGGGAGGAATGGAATGGAAGAGAGAGAGAAAATGGGAGGAATGGAATGGAAGAGAGAAAATGGGAGGAATAGAATGGAGGAGAGAGAGAAATGGGAGGAATAGAATGGAAGAGAGAGAAAATGGGAGGAATAGAATGGAAGAGAGAGAGAAAATGGGAGGAATAGAATGGAAGAGAGAGAGAAAATGGGAGGAATAGAATGGAAGAGAGAGAGAAAATGGGAGGAATAGAATGGAAGAGAGAGAGAAAATGGGAGGAATAGAATGAAGGAGAGAGAAAATGGGAGGAATGGAATGGAAGAGAGAGAGAAAATGGGAGGAATAGAATGGAAGAGAGAAAATGGGAGGAATAGAATGGAAGAGAGAAAATGGGAGGAATGGAAGAGAGAGAGAGAGAATGGGAGGAATAGAATGGAAGAGAGAGAGAGAATGGGAGGAATAGAATGGAAGAGAGAGAGAGAATGGGAGGAATAGAATGGAAGAGAGAGAGAGAGAATGGGAGGAATAGAATGGAAGAGAGAGAGAGAGAATGGGAGGAATAGAATGGAAGAGAGAGAGAGAGAATGGGAGGAATAGAATGGAAGAGAGAGAGAGAGAGAATGGGAGGAATAGAATGGAAGAGAGAGAGAGAGAATGGGAGGAATAGAATGGAAGAGAGGGAGAGAGAATGGGAGGAATAGAATGGAAGAGAGAGAGAGAGAATGGGAGGAATAGAATGGAAGAGAGAGAGAGAGAATGGGAGGAATAGAATGGAAGAGAGAGAGAGAGAATGGGAGGAATAGAATGGAAGAGAGTGCAGCAGATGTACTGTATTCCTCTATTCCTCTCATTTCCATCTTGCTCCCATTTTCCTTATCTCTTCATCCCTCCTTTAATATGGCCATCTTCTCTTCTGCTTCACCCTTTCTCTCTCTGTCTCTCTCCCTGTTGCTCTCTCTTCTCTGGTTGTGCTCATGAATCCTGTTCTGTGAGTCTCTCCTGCCAGGGGACACAGACAGAACAGACCAGAGACTGTGTATGTCCTGTGGTGTTCTGGGATGTTGATAGGAAATGCTCTCCATTTTAACACACTTCTCTCACTGTGGAATGACCAAAGCCTGCAACTGGCTTTTAGCAAGCAAATTCATTTATTAGCTTGTTGCTGATCTCTTGCCTGCTAACTGCATCCTCTGGCGTTGTGATTGACAGAGGTTGAGTTGTGCTGTTGAAGTCTAAGGCAGTACAACTGTATCTAGTACAGCATCGAATATCATACTCTGTCAATATTTAGGCTAACCAATCCTGCCCTGATAACTTTTGCATCAGTGCTGCTTCTGTATGAGACTTGTCTTGATTGTATTTCATGTACTTGGCTAACTGGTGATGCAGACCTGTTGCTTGACTCTTTTGAGTAGCCTGGTCAAGTGGATCATTTATCCTCCACTCACTAAATACTTTTAAAAGGAGTTCCTGTCCTGCTAAGGAGCTATACCTTCTAGCCAATGCTTTTCTTGCTAGATTTCTGGAATGTGTGGAGCCAGAATCTGTTTTTTGGGTCCATTCCATTTGATTGAGACTGAATTACAGCAGCAAGTTACTCTACAAACATTTACAAACAGGCTGTGTAAAATGTTTGAAATATTAATCATTTCTAACCCACTTTACAAATGCAGGCACATAGGATCAGATCAGCTCTGAAAAAGATCAGCTCTGAAAAGATCTGATGTGAAAAGATCTGATGTGAAAAGATCTGATGTGAATGGTCAAAAGACCAATTGGTGTAAAAAATATCAGAATTGAGCTGCTTGTCTGACTAACCGCAGCCTAAGTGTCTGCCTGCATGACTACTAGACTTGGACTCAAATGGTCTTACTGTAGCTGCTGGGTTGAAGGAATCCTGAGTTCGAATCAGACTCATTCTTTACTGCCGCATCACAAGCTTCCAGGAACAACCCACCCTCAGACCTATTAACTAGCGGGAGGTGTGTGTGTGTGTGTGTGTGTGTGTGTGTGTGTGTTGCGTGCAGGTTTGTGTGTGGACATGGTAACTCATGCCTGGGCATTTGATGCACAACTTAATGGTGTTAGTCATTACACATCTGATGGAATTTAGCTCGCACACACAGGCATTGTTTAAGCAGCCAGACTGACCGGTTAGGTCAGCACGGGTACACAGTCTACAGAAGGGATAAGAATACCCCCTTCAGGTTTAGAGTAGCCTCCTCTAGCATACACACACATGCAGGAGGTCAGGCACATGCACCCCTTGGCCTCAAGACCCTCTATAGTAGAGCAGTTACTCAACAAGACCCTCTATAGTAGAGCAGTTACTCAACAAGACCCTCTATAGTAGAGCAGTTACTCAACAAGACCCTCTATAGTAGAGCAGTTACTCAACAAGACCCTCTATAGTAGAGCAGTTACTCAACAAGACCCTCTATAGTAGAGCAGTTACTCAACAAGACCCTCTATAGTAGAGCAGTTACTCAACAAGACCCTGGCTGGTTATGGGGCCTTGACTCACACCTTTCCAGTGCAAACCTCACTCCGCCCCATCTGACCCAGCCACAGGGGAAAACACCAGCAGAGAGAGGGGGCAGGGGACACATTTGAACCATACCTCCTCAGTCCTTTATGAGACCTCTCTTCTTCCTGGAACCCACAAAGATATGCAAGCTCATGGGCTCTCCCTCCCCCCTATCTCTCTTTCTCCCCCCCCTCCCAATTCAATTCCGTTTATTGGCATTGGAAACATATGTTTACATTGCCAAAGCAAATGAAATAGATAATAAACATTACACAAAAGTTACAAAAGAATAAAGATGTTTCAAATGTCATATCTATATACAGTGTTGTAACAATGTGCAAATATTTAAACTACAAAAGGGATAATAAATAAATAAATATGGGTTGTATTTACAATGGTGTTTGTTCTTCACTGGTTGCCCTTTTTTTGTGGCAACAGGTCACAAATCTTGCTGCTGTGATTGGACACTGGTATTTCACCCAATAGATATGGGAGTTTTTCAAAATTGGATTTGTTTTTGAAATCTTTGCAACTGTGTAATCTGAGGGAAATGCTTTCCAATGTGTCAAGTAATTATCTTTTTGTTTTCTCATGATTTGGTTGGGTCTAATTGTGTTGCTGTCCTGGGGCTCTGTGGGGTCTTTGTGAACAGAGCCCCAGGACCAGCTTACTTAGGGGGCTCTTCTCCAGGTTCATCTCTCTGTAGGTGATGGCTTTGTTATGGAAGGTTTGGGAATTGCTTCCTTTTAGGTGGTTGTAGAATTTAACGGCTCTTTTCTGGATTTTGAGCATTAGCAGGTATCGGCCTAATTCTGCTTTGCATCCTATATTCACTGTTTTACGTTGTACACTGAGGATATTTTTGCAGAATTCTGCATGTAGAATTTTTGTGAATTCTTGGTTGGTGAGCGGACCCCTGACCTCACAACCATAAAGGACAATGGGTTCTATAACTGATTCAAGTATTTTTTAGCCAGATCGGTATTGGTATTGGTTGACTTTTAATTGGTATGTTGACTTTTATGTTAATTTTGATGGCATAGAATGCCCTTCTTGCCTTGTCTCTCAGATCGTTCACAGCTTTGAGGAAGTTACCTGTGCCGCTGATGTTTAGGCCAAGGTATGTACAGTTTTTTTGTGTGCTCTAAGGCAACGGTGTCTAGATGGAATTTGTATTTGTGGTCCTGGCGACTGGACCTTTTTTGGAACACCATTATTTTTGTCTTACTGAGATTTACTGTCAGGAGCCAGGTCTGGCAGAATCTGTGCAGAAGATCTAGGTGCTGCTGTAGGCCCTCCTTGGTTGGTGATAGAAGCACCAGATCATCAGCAAACAGTAGACATTTGACTTCAGATTCTAGTAGGGTTTTTTCCCCCTCTCTCTCCCTCCCTGCCTCGCTATCTATCAATCTCTCTCTCTCGCTCCCTCTCCATCTCTTTGTTGCTTATCTCTCTCACACACATGCGCACACACTTACACAAACAGTGCACATTAGGACCCATACTCACACACATGTATACATGCATATGGCCAAGTCATAGCCCAGGTATTTAAACAGTGATAACCGTGTCTGTTTTTATGACCCGCTTAAGCATAACAGCCCCTCTCTACCCAAGCCCAGCACACAGCTAAGCCAATGATGCCCGTCTTCCTGAGGAAAAATCTTAGCAACTGGTTTTCTGTAAATTACTCCTATGTCTCTGTCATGCTTTTCAGGGAGTTTGTTGCGTTTGTTGAACGTTTTAAATTCTTCCCAACCACATTCATCATCATAGTGACAGTGAAGTAAACCACATTTTTGTCTGGCAGTGTAACTTCTAATATTCCGTTATAGCTGTTCTGTTTGTGGAGGAGCAGTGAGTCGCTCTTGTCTTCGAGTCTCGTTTTCAGTGTGAAGATGGCGGGTAGCCCAATTTGAGCCCCTCTCTCGCCGTCCAGCCAAGGCCCAGGGTCTGGAACAGATTACATCTGATATTAAACACATGGCAGCAGTTAGACACACAGAGAGAGAACCAGAGCTAGAGGAAAAGGAAAAAAAGAGACAAATAAGAACCTGATTTTTAACATTTGAGATCCATGTCAGCAAACCCCTTCCTCCGTCTTTCCTCTGTCCTTCATCTTTCTATCAGAGAGAAAGGAGTTGTCTAACCATTCTTTAAATATATCTTCTTTTAATATATATTTTCTTGTTTTTTTTCACACCAGATACAAACATACATATACCAACAACAACTTGCAGACACAAACGACTACATCTCCTCTCTCCAGACCTGCATACTCACAACCCCATCTCTAGTGCCTGCATTATTGTTTGCCACTTGGCCTTAAATTGTACCAATTTGTTTTTCTCGGGTCACCTATACTATTTCAATAATAAATCATTTGATTTTTCCATTTAGTTAATGATAGTGGATTGATTGATTTCCAAGTTTTTAGAATACGTTTTTTCAATATGAGTGGTGAGAATAAAATCGTCCAGCCCGTTGGGAATCTCCCTACACCCATGTCTTGAAATATGCAGACAGACAGATTAAAAAAACGTTTACATTTTAATACTTCTGGCAGCCAGCTTTCTAGCTCCACCCATAACTTTTGGACTTTATAACATTTCCAGAAAGCATGGCTTATTGAGTCTTTGTTAGTTTTACACTTTAAATTTCTTTTTTTTACTTTTTTTAAATATAACCTTTATTTAACTAGGCAAGTCAGTTAAGAACAAATTCTTATTTTCAATGACAGCCTAGGAACAGTGGGTTAACTGCCTTGTTCAGGGGCAGAACAACAGATTTTTACCTTGTCAGCTCAGGGATTCGATCCAGCAACCTTTCGGTTACTGGCCCAACGCTCTTAACCACTAGGTTACCTGCCGCCCCACTTAAGACTGCCGTGGTGCTGTAGAATTAGTGAATTTTGTCTCTTGTATAATCAATTCTATACGTTCAGTTTATACTGGTTTAAGTGTACATTTTTGTTAACTATAATTTTGTTAGTTATGCTCCAACATTCCCTCCATCTTCTGCCAACATCAGTTTTTTTTAAAGTCTTGGTTCCAATAGTTAAGATTTATTTTTGTAAGAGATTGTCCTTTGGATATGTTCTCTGGCAGGTTTTGTATATTTTCCCTATCATATGAACATCCTTTTCTGACTCAAATAAGATTCCCTCAAGGTTGCTCTGATGTGTAAAATATATATATTTTTAAATAATAAAAAAATGTTTTGTGAGAAGTCAGAAGTCTACATACACTTAGGTTGGAGTCATTAAAACTCGTTTTTCAACCACTCCACAAATATCTTGTTAACAAACTATAGTTTTGGCAAGTTGGTTAGGACATCTACTTTGTGCATGACACAAGTCATTTTTCCAACAATTGTTTACAGACAGATTATTTCACTTATAATTCACTTTATCACAATTCAAGTGGGTCAGAAGTTAACATGCACTAGTTGACTGTGCCTTTAAACAGCTTGGAAAATTCCAGAAAATGATGTCATGGCTTTAGAAGCTTCTGACAGGCTAATTGACGTCATTTGAGTCAATTGGAGGTGTACCTGTGGATGTATTTCAAGGCCTACCTTCAAACTCAGTGCCTCTTTGATTGTCATCATGGGAAAATCAAAAGAAATCAGCCAAGACCACAGAAAAAAATGTGTAGACCTCCACAAGTCTGGTTCGTCCTTGGGAGCAATTTCCTGAAGGTCTGAAGGTACCACGTTCATCTGTACAAACAAGAGTACGCAAGTATTAACACCATGGGACCACGAAGCCGTCATACTGCTCAGGAAGGAGACGCGTTTTGTCTCCAGGAGATGAACGTACTTTGGTGCGAAAAGTGAAAATCAATCCCAGAACAACAACAAAGGACCTTGTGAAGATGCTGGAGGAAACAGGTACAAAAGTATCTATATCCACAGTAAAATGAGTCCTATATCAACGTAACCTGAAAGGCCGCTCAGCAAGGAAGAAGGGAGGCTTGCAAGCCGAAGAACACCATCCCGACCGTGAAGCATGGGGTGGCAGCATCATGTTGTGGGGGTGCTTTGCTGCGGATGGAAAATGATGTGGATATATTGAAGCAACATCTCAAGACATCAGTCAGGAAGTTAAAGCTTGGTCGCAAATGGGTCTTCCAAATGGACAATGACTCCAAGCATACTTCCAAAGTTGTGGCAAAATGGCTTAAGGACAACAAAGTCAAGGTATTGGAGTGGCCATCACAAAGCCCTGCCCTCAATCCTATAGAAAATGTGTGGGCAGAACTGAAAAAGCGTGTGCGAGCAAGGAGGCCTACAAACCTGACTCGGTTACACCAGCTCTGTCAGGAGGAATGGGCCAAAATTCACCCAACTTATTGTGAGAAGCTTGTGGAAGGCTACCAGAAACGTTTGACCCAAGTTAAACAATTTAAAGGCAATGCTACCAAATACTAATTGAGTCTAATGTAAACTTCTGACCCACTGGGAATGTGATGAAAGAAATAAAAGCTGAAAGAAATCATTCTCTCTACTTTTATTCAGACATTTCACATTCTTAAAATAAAGTGGTGATACTAACTGACCTAAAACAGGGAATGTTTGCTAGGATTAAATTTCAGTAATTGTGAAAGTGAGTTTAATTGTATTTGGCTAAATTGTATGTAAACTTCCCACTTCAACTCTACAAGCAATTTAAAAGTAACATATCTACATTGGTCAGCCAAAAATTGCTTTTTAATTCTGTCATGGAAATAAATGTATTTCTTGTTACCAAGTCATTTACGGTTTCTATGCCTTTTAGTTTTCATTGTGGACCAATTTATCTGTGCATTCTGAAAAGCTATCCAATGATTGTTCCATAGGTTTTTGTTTTTAGGGAGTGATATTGGTTCTTGAAGAATCCGTTTCATTTTCTTCCATATTGTTATAGTGTTCTTAACTATGAAGTTGTTTGTTCTTAAATTTATCCTTTGAAAACTAACACGTGAAAAGATTTGGCGGATGAGCAGGTGCATGCGTATCTTCAATATGTACCAATTGTTCCTCTTTAGTGCATTTAGCTACACTGAGTATACCAAACATTAGGAACACCTTCCTAATATTTAATTGCACCCCCCCCCCCCCCCAATTTGTCGGGGCAGGAACTCTACAAGGTGTCAAGCGTTCCACAGGGATGATGGCCTATGTTGACTCCAATGCTTCCCACATTTGTTAAGTTAGCTGGATGTCCTTTGGGTGGTGGTCCATTTTTGATAAACACGGGAAACTGTAGAGCATTAAAAACACAGCAGCGTTGCAGTTCTTGACACAATCTGGTGTGCCGGGCACCTACTACCATACCTTGTTCAAAGGCACTTAAATATTTTGTCTTCCCATTCCCCCTCTGAATGGCACACATACACAATCCATGTCTCAAATATCTCAAGGCTTAAAAATCCTTCTTTAACCTGTCTCCTCCCCTTCATCTACACTGATTTGAAGGGGATTTAACAAGTGACATCAATAAGGGATCATAGCTTTACCTGGATTCACCTGGTCAGTGTATGTGAGTCGTTTCACTACTTCACAGGAGAGCCATTTGAATGTAAACTTTTTTTAAATCAAAATGCGTATTTTGTCAGAAATGCCTTCTGGAACATGTGTACTTTCATTTGCCTTTAATAACAAACTTGTATGCCCTCAGTAAATACGAATAAAATTGTTAAGTTTCGAGCCTAGTTGGTTTAGTCACAGAAAAAGTGAGAAACCTTCCCGCGAGCCATGATTGGCTGAGATAATGAATAGGCTGGACATGTCGAGAGATTAGTTTGGATTGGTCTGCCATGTAGCACGCTTCTGTCTATTTGAGCTGGTCAGTATGTGTAGGTGGAATTAGAGTATGATAGCTAAGGAGATTGAGGAAAAACCTGTCTCTGGATTGCATCTTCAAACTAAGGGCAACCATGGCATCCGTGACAGAGGGAGAAGCGTTCATTTATGTATACGGGTAAGATATTACACATTTCTAATTTTGTTAGAAAGTCGTTTTCATTTCAAGTTAGTGTACTGTTAGCTAGCTAGCTAACGTTAGCTGGCTCGCTAGCTAACGTTACGTGTATGATCTGTGTAGTAATGTTATTATTCATATCTCAGAGCCATTTGTTTGGCTAGTTATAGCCTAATGTTTGCTAGCTAACATTGAACCTTGTTGGTTAGCTACCTGTAGATTCATGTAGGGTAGTAACGTCATGAGTTGGGATTATGGTTCATTGTTTAGCTAGCTACATCTCTTAACAAAAGACTCCACTATGCAAGTAACCATTTCAATAGAATGTTCATGATGTCACTGCTACAACTGTTGATAGACGTAGCTGGTAAATTCGCTCTGGCTATCTACTCCGACTTCAGAGCACTCTCATCTGCATGTGCCAGAGCCCAGAATAACTGAATCATTTATGAACTCTCAACACCCATTGAATATGGCTGGTGTCAGTAAACGTTGGCAAAAAGCGTAATTCAATTGTTAGCAGCAGCACAGTTGCATTCACCAACGATCTGGATAACATAAAACAGCCTAACCAGCTCTGCTAGGGCGAGTAAAATGGTCAGAGTGAGCTGTTCTCTCATGTGTCTGGAAGTAGCTAGCAACTAGCCAACATTGGCCAGTTAGCTTGGGTGCTTGACTGCTGTTGTTAGAACAGAACAATCGGATCTACCATACTCCTCGGTCTCACATGCAAATCCTTAAATGAAAGAGATGAGTGGGGCTAAAGCTTAAAAGGGTGTGAACGGTGCTAAATGGGTGTAGACGAAGAGCTCTCCAGTAGGTGTACAAAAACATTCTAAAGCCATCTAAAGCCAACAGTGAAGAGGCGACTCCGGGATGCTGGCCTTCAAGGCAGAGTTCCTCTGTCCAGTGTCTGTTCTTTTGCCCATCTTAATATTTTATTTTTATTGGCCAGTCTGAGATATGGCTTTTCTTTGCAACTCTGCCTAGAAGGCCAGCGTCCCGGAGTCACCTCTTCACTGTTGACGTTGAGACTGGTGTTTTGCGGGTACTATTTAATGAAGCTGCCAGTTGAGGACTTGTTAGGCGTCTGTTTCTCAAACTAGTCACTCCAATGTACTTGTCCTCTTGCTCAGTTGTGCACTGGGGCCTCCCACTCCTCTTTCTATTCTGGTTAGAGCCAGTTTGCGCTGTTCTGTGAAGGGAGTAGTACACAGCGTTGTACGAGAACTTCAGTTTCTTGGCAATTTCTCGCATGAAATATCCTTCATTTTTCAGAACAAGAATAGACTGAGTTTCAGAAGCAAGTTATTTGTTTCTGGACATTTTGAGCCTGTAATCGAACCCACAAATGAGGATGCTCCAGATACTAAACTAGTCTAAAGAAGGCCAGTTTTATTGCTTCTTTTATCAGGACAACAGTTTTAGGCTGTGGTAACATAATTGCAAAAGGGTTTTCTAATGATCAATTAGCCTTTTTAAAATGATAAACTTGGATTATCTAACACAACGTGCCATTGGAACACAGGAGTGATGGTTGCTGATAATAGGCCTCTGTACGCCTATGTAGATATTCCTTTAAAAATCAGCTGTTTCCAGCTACAATAGTCATTTACATCATTACAATGTCTACACTGTATTTCTGATGAATTTTATGTTATTTTAATGGACAAAACATTTGCTTTTCTTTCAAAAACAAGGACATTTCTAGGTGACCCCAAACTTTTGAACGGTAGTGTATGCACACGTCAGACTGAAGGTCACAGATACACTGGGGAAAAATCGAACAGAACAGTATAGATGCTCTTCCCATGGCGTTTGATGGCCTTTTGTAGAACCATTGACATGACAAGTCTTTAAGAGGGGTGAGATATCTGAACAGAGAGAAATGGAGAGCTGAAAAATGAAGTTGCAGAGCCCCTTTTATAAAACAGTGTCAGCCTCAGTGAGGGTAATGATGATGAAATGCGTTCGCAACACCCTTTGATTCTCTGGGTTAATGCTTGACGCTTGTTTTACTGCTCATGACAGATTAGTCCTAAGTTATACACATGGCTCCCCTCGTATCCTATTCTTCCATCTGAGATGTGTGATCAGTGTACTTCTTGACCTGTTGGAAAGTGAGGGATGGTTACAGTGGAGCCAGATATGGTTCCTTGGTCCAGGTTGTGGTTTTGGGAGGTTCTGGCCATGTTGGGAAAGTTACTGATGTTCCTCCTGCTAATTGTTTTTTTCCTGTGAGGGGTCCCACAGGGAGTGAACGCTCCCTATTACCCAGCATCCCCAACCTACAGGACGAGCACTCAATCACGTGATTGGTGGTGTGTGCTGTACTGTGTGTGTGCTCCACTGTGTGTGCTCTACTGTGTGTACTGTACTGTGTGTACTGTACTGTGTGTGATGTGTGAGAGAGCGCTTTCCCTGATTTGTCTGTTCTCTAACTGATGTACAGGATATGAAGAAGACACACACATCTACATATCTGTATGTGTGTTAACCCCTGAGTGGGAACATACAGTTGAAGTCAGAAGTTTACATACACTTAGGTTGGAGTCATTAAAACTCGTTTTTCAACCACTCCACAAATTTCTTGTTAACAAACTATAGTTTTGGCAAGTCAGTTAGGACATCTACTTTGTGCATGACACAAGTCATTTTTCCAACAACTGTTTACAGACAGATTATTTCACTTATAATTCATTGTATCACAATTCCAGTGGGTCAGAAGTTTACAAACACTAAGTTGACTGTTCCTTTAAACAGCTTGGAAAATTCCAGAAAATGATGTCATGGCTTTTGAAGCTTTTGATAGGCTAATTGACATCATTTGAGTCAATTGGAGGGGTACCTGTGGATGTATTTCAAGGCAAACTTTCAAACTCAGTGCCTCTTTGTTTGACATCATGGGAAAATCAAATGAAATCAGCCAGACCTCCACAAGTCTGGTTCATCCTTGGGAGCAATTTCTTGAAGGTCTGAAGGTACCACGTTCATCTGTACAAACAATAGTTCGCAAGTATAAACACCATGGGACCACGCAGCCGTCATACCGCTCAGGAAGGAGACGCATTCTGTCTCCTAGAGATGAACGTGCTTTGGTGCGAAAAGTGCAAATCAATCCAAAAACAACAGCAAAAGACCTTGTGAAGATGCTGGAGGAAACGGGTACAAAAGTATCTATATCCACAGTAAAACGAGTCCTATATCAACATAACCTGAAAGGCCGCTCAGCAAGGAAGAAGTCACTGCTCCAAAACCACCATAAAAAAAGCCAGACTACGTTTTGCAACTGCACATGGGGACAAAGATCGTACTTTTTGGAGAAATGTCCTCTGGTCTGATGAAACAAATAGAACTGTTTGGCCATAATGACCATCATTATGTTTGGAGGAAAAAGGGGGAGGCTTGCAAGCCAAAGAACACCATCCCAACCGTGAAGCACGGGGGTGGCAGTATCATATTGTGGGGTTGCTTTGCTGCAGGAGGGACTGGTGTACAACATCTCAAGACATCAGTGAGGAAATTAAAGCTTGGCTGCAAATGGGTCTTCCAAATGGACAATGACCCCAAGCATACTTCCAAAGTTGTGGCAAAATGGCTTAAGGACAACAAAGTCAAGGTATTGGAGTGGCCATCACAAAGCCCTGACCTCAATCCTGTAGAAAATTTGTGGGACGAACTGAAAGTGTGTGCGGGCAAGGAGGCCTACAAACCTGACTCAGTTACACCAGCTCTGTCAGGAGGAATGGGCCAAAATTCACCCAACTTATTGTGAGAAGCTTGTGGAAGGCTACCTGATACATTTAACCAAAGTTAAACAATTTAAAGGCAATGCTACCATATACTAATTGAGTCTAATGTAAACTTCTGACCCACTGGGAATGTGATGAAAGAAATAAAAGCTGAAAGAAATCATTCTCTCTACTTTTATTCAGACATTTCACATTCTTTAAAATAAAGTGGTGATACTAACTGACCTAAGACAGGACATTTTTACTAGGATTAAATTTCAGGAATTGTGAAAGTGAGTTTAAATGTATTTGGCTAAGGTGTATGTAAACTTCCCACTTCAACTGTACATGTTGAGTGCTTTTCCAGTAGCAGCTAGGTGATCTTACTGATGTGTTTTTGCCCTCTACCTCTCAGGTCGTCCACAGCCAGGTTGCTATGGGAGACCATGCTGGCCAGTAAGCAGAAAGAGGCTGTGATGGAGGTCCGCAGACAGCTGGTTGAGGCCGCCAGCAAGGAGAACCTGCCAATCAAGATGGGTCTGGGTAAGGAAGGCCAGAACACACAGATATACACTGACTACACTCAGTGTTGACACTCCAAATGAACAGGCACTCTCTGACTCCCTCTCTCCCAAATCCCAATGCCACAGAATACACAGACCCTGTCTGTTCTAGGGCTGAATAATAAGATGGGTAAGTTACTGCAATCAGTAAACACATCATTACATTACTATGATATATAGTCAACCTCTCAGAATTAGGAAGGCATAGGAGAGAGATGGAAAGAGGATGCGGGAGGGAGTGAGGGAGAGAGAGGTCCTGCTGTTTTACAAAGAGCCACAGTGCCACCTATAGAGAGCTGCCTCTGTCTGTGTTTGCCCATGTGGCCACAGAGGAAATGTGAACCACATGTTGGCTCTCTGACTCTCTCTCTCTCTCACACACACACACACACACACACACACACACACACACACAGCTCTCAATAACTTTTGTTGTTTGTTAATGAAGCAAAAGGGCCTTAAGCAGAGGGTAAAAATACTAGCAGACAGGCAGACGTACACATCACACACATTTTGTACACTTCAACTCCTATTTGACTCACATCGGTGTATGCATGCCATGCATCATATGTAGCGTGTCTTGTGTACACACACACACACACACACACACACATTGGCTGACGTGTGTTAGCATGTGGCAGGTCTGTGCAATAGTAATCGAGGGGAGGTGAGCTGGGAGGGGCTCTGTGGTCCCACTGCTCCTGTAATCACAGAGGTAACCTGGCTCGCTTAATAAGCAGGTTGGAATATGTGCCGGGGGGAGGGTCTCATACACGCTACACACACATGCTGCCGAAATAGTCTCTGTCTGAGAGCAGCACCATCGTTCTTTCTAATCCTGGGTGGCTCGCTCTCTTCTGGGTTTATTTTGACAAATGCACCTCAGAGAAAGTGATGGCAGTAAAGAGAGCGAGAGAGGGCAGTAAAGAGAGAGGGCAGTAGAGAGAGAGAGAGGGAGGGAGAGGGTAGTAGAGAGGGAGGGAGAGGGTAGTAGAGAGGGAGGGAGAGGGTAGTAGAGAGGGAGAGAGGGGGTGGTAGAGAGGGAGAGGGAGGGTGGTGGAGAGGGAGAGAGAGGGAGAGAGGGTGGTAGAGAGGGCAGTAGAGAGGGAGGGAGGCGACGGAGAGCTAGTTAGAGGGGGGAGAGGGTGTAGAGGGGAAAGGAGAGGGAAAGGAGCTCGATAGGGGGGAGGGAGGGAGATCGAGAGGGGGGGGGGGGAGAGAGATCGAGAGAGAGATCGAGAGGGGGAAGGGGAGCGAGATCGAGAGGGAGACAGGGAGAGAGATCGGAGGGGGAAAGGGAGATCGAGAGGGGGGAGGGAGGGAGATCGAGAGGGGGTGAGGGAGAGAGAGATCGAGAGGGGATCGAGAGCGAGATCGAGAGGGAGGCAGGGAGAGAGATCGGGAGGGGGAAAGGGAGATCGAGAGGGGGGAGGGAGGGAGATCGAGGGGGGGAGGGAGGGAGATCGAGAGAGAGATCGGAGAGGGAGAGAGAGAGAGAGAGAGAGAGAGAGAGAGAGAGAGAGAGAGAGAGAGAGAGAGAGAGAGAGAGAGAGAGAGAGAGAGAGAGAGAGAGAGAGAGAGAGAGAGAGAGAGAAGAGAGAGAGAGAGAGAGAGAGAGAGAGAGAGAGAGAGAGAGAGAGAGAGAGAGAGAGAGAGAGAGAGAGAGAGAGAGAGAGAGAGAGAGAGAGAGAGAGAGAGAGAGAGAGAGAGAGAGAGAGAGAGAGAGAGAGAGAGAGAGAGAGAGAAAAAAAATGTGAAGGATATGGATGTAAAGAGGGATTTGAGAGAGAGTGAGGGAAGTGTTGGTATGGCTGTAAGCTGTTGCTCCTCTCTGACTGACAGCCTGTTGACTTTACTGTGTCCAGGCTAGAGGGCAGTGCCAAAGCCTTGACACACTGGACCTTTATGCCCCGCTGGCAGAGGACCAGACATCCCCTCCTACCCCTCACAGCGCCTGTCCCACCCCCACACTATTCCCATCAGCACTGTGGGACACCACATTCTGCTATAATGCCTGTGGGGTCACATGACAAGGGAGGAAACAGAGCTGTAAGTTAGACAGATTTCACACTGACTACACATGCGTAAGTAGTATTCATACACACGCTATAGACTAACGCTCACACACACCTAGTACTGTTCACAGCATCTACTTCCACTGTAGCATTGTTTACATACTGCGTAGGTTCCTGCACGTTGTATGACATGTACTGTATGTATATATCACAAGCACATATAGTCTCTGGATCCAAGTTGGCTTCATTTCACCTCACAGGAGGATCACACTGTCCAGAGAGAAAGAGACAATTCATCTCTCTGTTGCTGAGCGTGTTCAGAGACGAGACACATTCTCACAACTGTGTGTGTGTGTGTGTGTGTGTGTGTGTGTGTCAGTCTGAGGGCGTTCAATGTTGTTTTTGGATGTTTGGACAGCTTTGGTTTCAGTATGTGAGTATTATATGTGTGTTGATGTATGTTTGTGTATTTGTGTTTGACTGTGTGTGTGTGTGTGTGTGTGTGTGTGTGTGTGGAGATCTGTGTTTGTGTGTGCCTTTGATTGTGTGTGCTTTATATTTTGTGTGTGAGTGTGTTTATATTGCAGTGGAAGAGAACAGTGTTGACAGGATCTGTACTGGCTCTGTAGCATATGGCCTAATTCTGACAGTCTATTGTGGGATTTTTCACTTTGCAGAAATTGGGGACTATGGCAGATACTTGATTGTACACACACACACACACACACACACACACACACACACACACACACACACACACACACACACACCCCCCCAAACCAATGCATCCAGCAACAGTTATTTCCTGCTCTCCCAGCCAACAAGATCACAACCATGCAGAGGAATCAAACACACTCACATTATATAGAGGAGAAGAAGATCCAGGCTACACAGTCTGTCCCTTTATGAACATGACACATGTCGTATGCAGCTACACAGTCTGTCCCTTTATGAACATGACACATGCTGTATGCAGCTACACAGTCTGTCCCTTTATGAACATGACACATGCTGTATGCAGCTACACAGTCTGTCCCTTTATGAACATGACACATGCTGTATGCAGCGACACAGTCTGTCCCTTTATGAACATGACACATGCTGTATGCAGCTACACAGTCTGTCCCTTTATGAACATGACACATGCTGTATGCAGCTACACAGTCTGTCCCTTTATGAACATGACACATGCTGTATGCAGCTACACAGTCTGTCCCTTTATGAACATGACACATGCTGTATGCAGCTACACAGTCTGTCCCTTTATGAACATGACACATGCTGTATGCAGCGACACAGTCTGTCCCTTTATGAACATGACACATGCTGTATGCAGCGACACAGTCTGTCCCTTTATGAACATGACACATGCTGTATGCAGCTACACAGTCTGTCCCTTTATGAACATGACACATGCTGTATGCAGCTACACAGTCTGTCCCTTTATGAACATGACACATGCTGTATGCAGCTACACAGTCTGTCCCTTTATGAACATGACACATGCTGTATGCAGCTACACAGTCTGTCCCTTTATGAACATGACACATGCTGTATGCAGCTACACAGTCTGTCCCTTTATGAACATGACACATGCTGTATGCAGCTACACAGTCTGTCCCTTTATGAACATGACACATGCTGTATGCAGCGACACAGTCTGTCCCTTTATGAACATGACACATGCTGTATGCAGCTACACAGTCTGTCCCTTTCTGAACATGACACATGCTGTATGCAGCTACACAGTATGTCCCTTTATGAACATGACACATGCTGTATGCAGCTACACAGTCTGTCCCTTTATGAACATGACACATGCTGTATGCAGCTACACAGTCTGTCCCTTTATGAACATGACACATGCTGTATGCAGCGACACAGTCTGTCCCTTTATGAACATGACACATGCTGTATGCAGCGACACAGTCTGTCCCTTTATGAACATGACACATGCTGTATGCAGCTACACAGTCTGTCCCTTTATGAACATGACACATGCTGTATGCAGCTACACAGTCTGTCCCTTTATGAACATGACACATGCTGTATGCAGCTACACAGTCTGTCCCTTTATGAACATGACACATGCTGTATGCAGCGACACAGTCTGTCCCTTTATGAACATGACACATGCTGTATGCAGCTACACAGTCTGTCCCTTTATGAACATGACACATGCTGTATGCAGCTACACAGTCTGTCCCTTTATGAACATGACACATGCTGTATGCAGCGACACAGTCTGTCCCTTTATGAACATGACACATGCTGTATGCAGCTACACAGTCTGTCCCTTTATGAACATGACACATGCTGTATGCAGCTACACAGTCTGTCCCTTTATGAACATGACACATGCTGTATGCAGCGACACAGTCTGTCCCTTTATGAACATGACACATGCTGTATGCAGCTACACAGTCTGTCCCTTTATGAACATGACACATGCCGTATGCAGCTACACAGTCTGTCCCTTTATGAACATGACACATGCTGTATGCAGCTACACAGTCTGTCCCTTTATGAACATGACACATGCTGTATGCAGCTACACAGTCTGTCCCTTTATGAACATGACACATGCTGTATGCAGCTACACAGTCTGTCCCTTTATGAACATGACACATGCTGTATGCAGCTACACAGTCTGTCCCTTTATGAACATGACACATGCCGTATGCAGCTACACAGTCTGTCCCTTTATGAACATGACACATGTCGTATGCAGCTACACAGTCTGTCCCTTTATGAACATGACACATGCCGTATGCAGCTACACAGTCTGTCCCTTTATGAACATGACACATGCTGTATGCAGCTACACAGTCTGTCCCTTTATGAACATGACACATGCTGTATGCAGCTACACAGTCTGTCCCTTTATGAACATGACACATGCTGTATGCAGCTACACAGTCTGTCCCTTTCTCTTTTGCTGCTTCAGTCATTTATACACACACACACAGGTGCAGCGATGTGGCTGAGCGTGTTGTGTGTTCTCTACTGTACAGTTTGGGAGTAGGCCCAGTGATGTGTCCATAAATAAACACCCCAGGTCTTTCCCCTACCCTGCATGAATAAAATCCCGTGCTCCCTCCTCTGGTCCATGCAGTACCATGACGTACGAGCCAGGACTGTGAGTGAGAATGACCACTGTTCAGCTTCATGCTCAAACAGCCAGTACTTCTTAGTCCCTGAGTCACCCACATACTATCCAACCCAAAATGCAAGTCATCCCCCTGGTTCAGTTTTAGGGTTAATAATGGTTGGCCCTTGGCATCGTTGAGGGGTTGAATGTTAGTTGATCCTCAGACTCATTGTGGGCCTTTCATTCTTCTCTCTATCATTTTCTCTTTCTTTCCTTAGTTTGTTCTCACACTTTACCCTTACCTCTGGGCTAGATTATAGTTGTCCCCCAGTATCTCCCTCTCTCAAGCCTATTCTTGGGCTAAATTATGTTTGGCCCTGGCTGTGGTTCTCCTTCCCACTCCTGGGCTGAGTTATTGTTGGCACATCAGGCTCGGGGATGCTTGTGTATACTGCCAGGCTTTTTTACTGCCACGGCCAGGGCTGTTCACAATAGTGCTTTTCACTGTCTGGATATTCCTGGACCCGGGTCCATTCCTCAATTATGTTTTAATGTTGGAAAGGTTTCCTGATTTGCTTTTGAACACGTATCTTCCGTTCTGCCTGTTGGTGCCACACAGAGAGCACATACAGGTTGGTTTAGGACGGTGAGAAGACCACATTACCCAACAGGCTGAGTTTCAGCAGTCTTGCACACTGTGAACGTTACTCAGCATTAGGCATTGCTTTCTGTGAAAAGGAGTCCTTTGTTGTTAGGTTAACCCTGCCAGTCTAACCGTTCTTGATGAAAACTCAACACGTTTTATAATCCAGCGTTAATAACAAAGTTGTTAAATTGAAGTCGTTATGTCTGTACTTGACATGACTCCATACTTTATATTCTGTATTCTGGAACGTTGTGCCCCATTTTTCATTCCGCCTCTCTGTTTCTCCTCTATTCATGTGTTTTGGCCCCGCTAAAGAAAACATTGGCTGTGTAATCCAACAGGAAATGGTCCCACATCTGTTCCTGCTTCTGAACATCAACATGAAGAAGTGGGGTTTATGGGGAGATAATATGTACCCCTCTCCTCTCGCCCCCAGTCCTGGGGTCGCTCCGTCTCCCTCTCCTTCTCCCTTGCCTCTACCTCCAGGCTGCCCTCCTCACCCCCACCTCCCCCACTTCTTCATGTGTCTCAGTGAATCATCCTTAGAGGAGGGAGGGTCTTAAACAGTCTGAGGAACCCAGCTTCACTCTGCCAGCTCTGCAAATAATCAGAGACAAATAATCAGAGACAACCTCTGATTCACACGTATTAGTCAGTCTTAGACAGCCTCACAGGGACTCTTATCAATAGTTCACTCACGCTCTCGCTCACGCTCTCGCTCACGCTCTCGCTCACGCTCTCGCTCACGCTCACGCTCTCGCTCACGCTCTCGCTCACGCTCACGCTCTCACTCACACACTCACACACTCACTCACACACACACTCACACACACACTCACACACACACTCACTCACACACAGTATATACAGTGCCATGAAAAAGTATTTACCCCCGTTCTGATTTTCTCTAATTTAACGTTTTTGATACTGAATGTTATCAGATCTTCATTAAAATCTGATATTAGATAAAGTGAACCTGAGTTTACAAATAACGCAAAAAAGGTACACTTATTTATTTCATAAACTAAGTTATGCAACACCCAATGCCCCTGTGTGAAAAAGTAATTGCACCCTTACACCTAATAACTGGTTGTGCCACCTTTAGCTGCAATGACTGCAACCAAACACTTCCTGTAGTTGTTGATCAGTCTCTCACATCGCTGTGGAGGAATTTTGGCTCACTCCTCCATGCAAAACTGCATTAATTCAGTGACATTTGTTGGTTTTCAAGCACAAACTGCTTGTTTCAAGTCCTGCCACAACATGTCAATTGGGATTAGGTCTGGACATTTACTAAAACATTCCAAAACTTCACATTTGTTGCTTTTTAGCCATTTTCATGTAGACTTGAATGTGTGTTTTGGATCATTGTCTTGCTGCAAAGGGGGCAAATACTACTTCACACATTCTATCACACACTATGACTCATATAAAACATAGACCCTCATACTTTGACATTAACACTTGAAGATACAGATACACACTTTCACAGAAAATACAGTATGCCCAATACATGATTATGGCTAAGGTTCTCACAGCCGTCTCCTCCAAGCTTCTCTTCTCTCTCCTCTGCCTGTGGAGTCTGGCTCTCTGAGATAATATTATGGTCTGCTATGGTATCACTCACACACTCTCTGTATGCCTGAGCTGACTTTACCCTGACTTTAACAGGCTTCCACCCCAGGCAGACTAGAATGAGTATGCTAGTGTGTATGCACTGAACCATACAATACTATGTTATCGGTTGTATGATCGACTGGTTAATTAAATTACATTGAATAGATTAATAAGAAATGAATATTATTTCCTCATGTCGGTTTTGTCTCTCCCTCTGTCAGGCCGTGTGACCCCGGAGCAGCTGTGTTCCTACGTGCAGCTGTTTAAGAGCAACTGGGGGGCTCTAGAGAGTCACTGTGCGGTAATACAGCTGGGCCTGGCCACTGCCCAGACCCTCCGTCACCCCACACTGCCCCGCTGGGACTCCTGCCTTGCTTTTGAGAGGCTCCTCCTGCAGGTATACTACACACACCCTGGACACACACACACTCCGCCACCCCACCCTGCCCCATTGGGACCCCTGACTGGGGGGGGGTGACACTGGTGAGGCAAGGTGACCACAACTTTGTTGGGATAAACTGTCTGTCAGAGAGAGAAAAACGCACTGTGACTCTCTCTACTGTGGTTTATAAACACATCCAGTTGTGTTTGTAGGAAAAAAAACATGCAGATCCTGTGTAAACTTCTGGGGGGAATAGCCTGCTTTCCAGTCAGTGTTTAGAGTTGTTGGGGCGAACGGGAGAAAAGGAAGCAGTTTACCAGGATGGACTGGGGCGGATGTGCACGTCTGTCAGACCATGGCAGGGTCCGAGGTTACCGGAGAAGGGGACAGAGAGAGACTGAGAGGACAAGAGAAAGAGTAAACAGCAGAAGTGTGTCTCATCACTCCTCTGACCGATAGCAGTGGTCTGCAGACAGTTTAGAGGCTCTCTCTGAGTGGAGACTGAGAGCGGTAAGGCGCCATGTTCTAGAGTCTAACAAATACTACTCTATTCCAAAGCCATTTCCTCCTCCTCCTTACCTCAGTTTTCATAGTCTCTTTATATTCCTGAAGCTGTAAAGCCAGCAGCAGGACAGCACAGTATTTAGGAACTTATTAAAGTCAATCACGGAAAAACAAAACTGGCCTGCGTCTGCCAGCGTCCCATGCCAATGTGGAATTTGAAAACAACCTTGTAAATCTTGTTTCTTAGCTGAGCTCCTGGGAGGAAGATGCTTCGGCTTATTTGGTACCAGTATCCTTTGTACCATGTTAGTCCACATCAAGCCATATTACTCCTTGTTTGTTCTGTACCCTTCTGACCTCATTTGTTCTCACAAGTCCACTCTGCCTTTCAGCTTCAGTATCATAGTAGTCAGCAGGCGTTTATAGAAGAAAGTGGAAAATGTGTCCTCAGGTAAAAATAGATACCAGGTAGACCCAGTGATAACCATCTGATCTCAAGTGAGTATTGTTTTTGTTTGTGTATGTTTGGAACCCCATTCAAAACACATTCTTGGGAAATCAGCAGACCTGGGTTGAAATACCATTTCAAATATCTCAATGACTTTCACATACAGTACCAGTCAAAGTTTGGAGACACCTACCCATTCCAGGATTTTTCTTTATTTTTACTATGTTCTACATTGTAGAATAATAGTGAAGACATCAAAACTATGAAATAACACACATGGAATCATGTAGTAACCAAAAAAGTGTTAAACAAATCAAAATATATTTTATATTTGAGATTCTTCAAAGTACCCACCCTTTGCCTTGATGACGGCTTTGCGCGCTCTTGGCATTCTCTCAACCAGCGTCACCTTGAATGCTTTTCCAACAGTCTTGAAGGAGTTCCCACATATGCTGAGCATTGTTGGCTGCTTTTCCTTTATTCTGCGGTCCAACTCATCCCAAACCATCTCAATTGGGTTGAGGTGGTGTTGATTGTAGAGGCCAGGTCATCTGATGCAGCATTCCACCACTCTCCTTCTTGGTCAAATAGCCCTTACACAGCTTGGAGGTTTGTTGGGTCATTGTCCTGTTGAATAACAAATGATAGTCCTACTCAGCGCAAACCAGATGGGATGGTGTATCGCTGCAGAATGCTGTGGTAGCCGTGCTGGTTAAGTGTGCCTTGAATTCTACATAAATCACAGACAGTGTCACCAGCAAAGCACCATCACACCTCCTCCTCCATGCTTCACGGTGGGAACTACACATGCGGAGATCATCCGTTCACCTACTCTGCATCTCACTAAGACACGGAGGTTGGAACCAAAAATTTGGACTCATCAGACCAAAGACAGGTTTCCACCTGTCGAATGTCCATTGCTCGTGTTTCTTGGCCCAAGCAAGTCTCTTCTTCTTATTGGTGTCCTTTAGTAGGGGGTTTCTTTGCAGCGATTCGACCATGAAGGCCTGATTCACGCAGTCTCCTCTGAACAGTTGATGTTGAGATGTGTCTGTTACTTGGACTCTGTGAAGCATTTATTTGGGCTGCAATTTCTGAGGCTGGTAACTCTAATGAACTTATCCTCTACAGCAGAGGTAACTCTGGGTCTTCCTTTCCTGTGGCGGTCCTCATGAGAGACAGTTTCATCATAGCGCTTGATGGTTTTTGCGACTGCACTTAAAGAAACTTTCAAAGTTCTTGAAATGTTCCGCATTGACTGACTTTCATGTCTTAAAGTAATGATGGACTGTCTTTTCTCTTTGCTTATTTGAGCTGTTCTTGCCATAGGGATATCTGTTTACCTCCCCTACCTTGTCACAACACAACTGATTGGCTCAAATGCATTAAAGAAGGAAAGCAATTCCACAAATTAACTTTTAATAAGGCTCACCTGTTAATTAAAATGCATTCCATGTTACTACCTCATGAAGCTGGTTGAGAGAATGCCAAGAGTATGCAAAGCTGTCATCAAGGCAAAGGGTGGCTACATTGAAGAATCTCAAATATAAAATATATTTTAATTTAACACTTTTTTGTTTACTACATGATTAGATATATGTTATTTCATAGTTTTTGTATGTTGTCGAACTGCTTTGCTTTATCTTGGCCAGGTCGCAATTGTAAATGAGAACTTGTTCTCAACTTGCCTACCTGGTTAAATAAAGGTGAAATTAAAAAAAAATAGTGTAGAATATTTTTAAAATAAAGAAAAACCCTGGAATGAGTAGGTGTGTCCAAACTTTTGACTGGTACTGCATTTGCAAAGTAAGTAGCTATAATTGAAATAAGAAGTAGTTGCATATTTTTATTTATTTGAAAATACACTTGGAAAGTGTTTTGACAGTCTTTTCAAATACTATTTTCAATTACCTGGGTTAAATGCATGGGGGTGTATTTGAGTCAGTGTTTTGGTATGTGTATTTGAAAATACGCAAATGCACAACAAAAAGTATTTTAAATACCAGATACTAAAATGCACATGTTTTTTTTAACCCAGGTCTGGAAATCAGATCTCACAATCAAGCCTTGCAGCTTGACTCGTGACGTGAGAGTTGATGTTTGCAATCAAAACGGACTCGTAATGTGAGCCCCAGTTTTATTGAGGTATTAAGTTAAATGAGTTTCTGTGTGCTCCTCTCCCTCTGTCTGTTGATTTCATCTCACCATGATGTTTGGGCTCTGGCTACAGTGTGGACACAGAGAAGGGTAATTACATTGGAAACTGCATGGCTGGATGAAATGGCTCTTTTCTCTGGCTGGTGTGGCAGTTGCCCTGTTTACCCTGCCTGAGTGTGTGAGGGGAGCAGTGGGGCAGAGCTGGGCACACGGTGCTGATGGACACAGTCCCAGACCAAGGTGGTGGTGTAAGCTTAGTTAGGCCATGGCAACAGACTGTAACCATGAGACTGGAGGTCCTGTGAGGTCAGGTCAGGCCTTCCTGTGATAAGGTCGACACCTTTAACCTCTGCCCTCCCATTCACTCAGTGGTTAACAGTGAAACAATATCTGACTACAAACCACCCAACAGGATATTTACTACTATAAAATGCATGTAGGTATTTTTTATTTTTCATTTCACCTTTATTTAACCAGGTAGGCTAGTTGAGAACAAGTTGAGAACAACTGCGACCTGGCCAAGATGAAGAAAAGCAGTTCGACACATACAACAACACAGAGTTACGCATGGAATAAACAAACATACAGTAGAAAAAGTCTATATACAGTATGTGCAAATGAGGTAGGATAAGAGAGGTAAGGCAATAAATAGGCCATGATGGCGAAGTAATTACAATATAGCAATTGAACACTATAATGGTAGATGTGCAGAATAATACAGTGGGGGGGAAAGTATTTGATCCCCTGCTGATTTTGTAGGTTTGCCCACTGATAAAGAAATGATCAGTCTATAATTTTAATGGTAGGTTTATTTGAACAGTGAGAGACAGAATAACAACACAAATATCCAGAAGAATGCATGTCAAAAATGTTATAAATTGATTTGCATTTTAATTAGGGAAATAAGTATTTTACCCCCTCTCAATCAGAAAGATTTCTGGCTCCCAGGAGTCTTTTATACAGGTAACGAGCTGAGATTAGGAGCACACTCTTAAAGGGAGTGCTCCTAACCGCAGCTTGTTACCTGTAAAAAAGACACCTGTCCACAGAAGCAATCAATCAATCAGATTCCAAACTCTCCACCATGGCCAAGACCAAAGAGCTCTCCAAGGATGTCAGGGACAAGATTGTAGACCTACACAGGGCTGGAATGGGCTACAAGACCATCGCCAAGCAGCTTGGTGAGAAGGTGACAACATTCCACAACATGGAAGAAACACAAAATAACTGTCAATATCCCTTGCCTGGGGCTCCATGCAAGATCTCACCTCGTGGAGTTGCAACGATCATGAGAACGGTGAGGAATCAGCCCAAAACTACACGGGAGGATCTTGCCAATGATCTTAAGGCAGCTGGGACCATAGTCACCAAGAAAACAATTGGTAACACACTACGCCGTGAAGGACTGAAATCCTGCAGCGCCCGCAAGGTCCCCCTGCTCAAGAATACATATACATGCCCGTCTGAAGTTTGCCAATGAACATCTGAATGATTCAGAGGACAACTGGTGAATATGTTGTGGTCAGATGAGACCAAAATGGAGCTCTTTGGCATCAACTCAACTCGCCGTGTTTGGAGGAGGAGGAATGCTGCCTATGACCCCAAGAACACCATCTCCACCGTCAACATGGAGGTGGAAACATTATGCTTTGGGGGTGTTTTTCTGCTAAGGGGACAGGACAACTTCACTGCATCAAAGGGATGATGGACGGGGCCATGTACCGTCAAATCTTGGGTAAGAACATCCTTCTCTCATCCAGGGCATTGAAAATGGGTCGTGGATGGGTATTCCAGCATGACAATAACCCAAAACACACGGCCAAGGCAACAAAGGAGTGGCTCAAGAAGAAGCACATTAAGGTCCTGGAGTGGCCTAGCCAGTCTCCAGACTTTAATCCCATAGAAAATCTGTGGAGGGAGCTGAAGGTTCGAGTTGCCAAACGTCAGCCTCGAAACCTTAATGACTTGGAGAAGATCTGCACAGAGGAGTGGAACAAAATCCCTCCTGAGATGTGTGAAAACCTGGTGGCCAACTACAAGAAACGTCTGACCTCTGTGATTGCCAACAAGGGTTTTGCCACCAAGTACTAAGTCATGTTTTGCAGAGGGATCAAATACTTACTTCCCTCATTTAAAATGCAAATCATTTTATAAAATGTTTGACATGCGTTTTTCTGGATTCTTTTGTTGTTATTTTTTCTCTCACTGTTCAAATAAACCTTCCATCAAAATTATAGACTGATCATTTCTTTGTAAGTGGGCAAACGTACAAAATCAGCATGGGATCAAATACTTTTTTCCCCCACTGTATATATAATATGAATGTGCAAGTAGAGATACTGGGGTACAAAGGAACAAGATAAATAAATATATACAGTATGGGGATGAGGTAGCTGGATGGGCTATTTACAGATGGGCTATGTACAGGTGCACTATGTACAGGTGCAGTGATCTGTGAGCTGCTCTGACAGATGGTGCTTAAAGCTAGTGAGGGGGATATGAGTCTCCAGCTTCAGTGATTTTTGCAGTTCGTTCCAGTCATTGGTAGCAGAGAACTAGAAGGAAAGGTGGCCAAAGGAAGAATTGGCTTTGGGGGTGACCAGTGAGATATACCTGCTGGAGTGCGTGCTACGGGTGGGTGCTGCTATGGTGACCAGTGAGCTGAGACAAGGCGGGGCTTTACCTAGCAGACACTTGTAGATGACCTGGAGCCAGTGGGTTTGGCGACGAGTATGAAGCGAGGGCCAGCCAATGAGAGCGTACACGTCGTAGTGGGGGGTAGTATATGGGGCTTTGGTGACAAAACGGATGGCACTGTGATAGACTGCATACAATTTGTTGAGTAGAGTGTTGGAGGCTATTTTTTAAATGACATCCCGAAGTCGAGGATCGGTAGGATGGTCAGTTTTACGAGGGTATGTTTGGCAGCATGAGCGAGGGATGCTTTGTTGCGAAATAGGAAGTCGATTCTAGATTTCATTTTGGATTGGAGATGCTTAATGTGAGTCTGGAAGGAGTGTTTACAGTCTAATTAGAGACCTAGGTATTTGTAGTTGTCCACATATTCTAAGTCAGAACCGTCCAGAGTAGTGATGCTGGACGGGTGGGCAGGTGCGGGCAGCGATCGGTTGAAGAGCATGCATTTAGTTTTACTTGCATTTAAGAGCAGTTGGAGGCCACGGAAGGAGAGTTGTATGGCATTAAAGCTCGTCTGGAGGTTAGTTAACACAGTGTCCAAAGAAGGGCCAGAGGTATACAGAATGATGTCGTCTGCGTGCAGTTGGATCAGAGAATCACCAGCGGCAGAGCGACATCATTGATGCATACAGAGAAGAAAGTCGGCCCGAGAATTGAACCCTGTGGCACCCCCATTGAGACTGCCAGAGGTCCGGACAACAGACCCTCCGATTTGACACACTGAACTCTATCAGATAAGTAATTGGTGAACCAGGCGAGGCAATCATTTGAGAAACCAAGGCTGTTGAGTCTGCCGATAAGAATGTGGTGATTGACAGAGTCGAAAGCCTTGGCCAGGTCGATGAATACGGCAGCACAGTAATGTCGCTTATCGATGACGGTTATGATATCGTTTAGGACCTTGAGCGTGGCTGAGGTGCACCCATGACCAGCTCTGAAACTAGATTTCATAGTGGAAAAGGTGCGGTGGGATTCGAAATGGTCGGTAATCTGTTTGTTAACTTGGCTTTTGAAGACCTTAGAAAGGCAGGGTAGGATAGATATAGGTCTGTAACAGTTTGGGTCTAGTGTCTCCCCCTTTGAAGAGGGGGATGACCGTGGCAGCTTTCCAATCTTTTGGAATCTTAGACGATATGAAAGAGAGGTTGAACAGGCTAGTGATAGGGGCTGCAACAATTTCGGCAGATAATTTTAGAAAGAGGGGGTCCAGATTGTCTAGCCCTGCTGATTTGTAGGGGTCCAGATTTTGCAGCTCTTTCAGAACATCAGCTATCTGGATTTGGGTGAAGGAGAATTGGGGGAGGCTTGAGCGAGTTGCTGTGGGGAGTGGAGGGCTGTTGATCGGGGTAGGGGTAGCCAGGTGGAAAGCGTGGTCAGCCGTAGAAAAATCCTGTTTTGAAATTCTCAATTATAGTGGATTTATCGGTGGTGACACTGTTTCCTAGCCTCAGTGCAGTGGGCAGCTGGGAGGAGGTGCTCTTATTCTCCATGGACTTTATAGTGTCCCAGATCTTTTTTGAGTTTGTGCTACAGGATGCAAATTTCTGCTTGAAAAGCTAGCCTTAGCTTTCCTAACTGCCTGTGAATATTGGTTCCTAACTTATTGGTATATTGGTTCCTAACTGAACATTTGCATATCACGGGGGCTATTCGATGCCAATGCAGAACACCACATGATGTTTTTGTGCTGGTCAAGGGCAGACAGGTCTGGAGAGAACCAAGGGCTATATCTATTCCTGGTTCTACATTTTTTTGAATGGTGTTATGCTTTTATTTAAGATGGTGAGGAAGGCACTTTTAAATAATCCCCAGGCGTCCTCTACTGACGGGATGAGGTCAATATCCTTCCAGGATACCTGGGCCAGGTCGATTAGAAAGGCCTGCTCGCTGAAGTGTTTTAGGGAGCGTTTGATATTGATGAGGGGTGGTCGTTTGACCGCGGACCCATTACGGATGCAGGCAATGAGGCAGTGATCGCTGAGATCTTGATTGAAAACAGCAGAGGTGTATTTGGAGGGCGAGTTAGTTAGGATGATATCTATGAGGGTGCCCGTGTTTACGGATTTGGGGTGGTACCTGGTAGGTTCATTGATAATTTGTGTGAGATTGAGGGCATCAAGCTTAGATTGTAGGATGGCTGGGGTGTAAAGCATGTCCCAGTTTTGGTCACCTAGCAGCACGAGCTCTGAAGATAGATGGGGGGAAATCAATTCACATATGGTGTCCAGGGCACAGCTGGGGGCAGAGGGTGGTCTATAGCAAGCAGCAACGGTGAGAGACTTGTTTCTGGAAAGGTGGATTTTTAAAAGTAGAAGCTCGAATTGTATGTTTTCTCTCATGTTAGAAGTTAGTTACAGCATATTGGAATGGTTATAGGGTGAAATAGTTTTTATTTTTGTGATAAAGATGTGGTTGTAGTGATATAGATGTAGTTGTGTAGGCTGACCATGGTGGTTGGCCAGTGATCTAACTAGATGTGTGATAGGTGGTGTTAGTTTAGGGTGTTTACAGTGTAATGAAGGGGGCAGTTCAGGTACAGTAATTACCTTGGAGTAGTCCTTTACCTCAAGGTTCGGGACACTGCCATCCTACCTACCAATGCTGCCCTTGCATCTGCCCCCTGCTATGTGCCATGCTGTGGACCCAGGGACCCTGGAATGGAGGAGTGTTGGTCTGAATGGGGCAGGTTTGGGACGTACCGAGCCCACTATCACAGGGCCTGTGTGCATCCTGGGACCAGTGCTAGACGGGTGGGGGGGCAGCTGGGAGAGCCTCAACAACCCCTCCCCAGGAACATCACACTAGCTACTTCTACACCAACAGCCCAGACAGAGCTACTTCCAAACGATACATGTACTACATTCCTCCCATTGACAAGCTAGTGACTGACCCAGTTAGTGAGGGATACAATCTCTCTGAAAGACTGACTGTGTGATAAACTGAATGAACAGGGAGCAGGCCTAACTCATGGGGGAGTAGGACTACTTCATTGAATGATGATATGAAAGGGATAGCGACAGTCAGTCAGTCATGGTGTGGTGTCTGTTGTTCATTAACAAGTCAGTCAGTCATGGTGTGGTGTCTGTTGTTCATTAACAGTCAGTCAGTCATGGTGTGGTGTCTGTTGTTCATTAACAAGTCAGTCAGTCATGGTGTGGTGTCTGTTGTTCATCAACAGTCAGTCATGGTGTGGTGTCTGTTGTTCATCAACAGTCAGTCATGGTGTGGTGTCTGTTGTTCATTAACAGTCAGTCATGGTGTGGTGTCTGTTGTTCATTAACAGTCAGTCAGTCAGTCATGGTGTGGTGTCTGTTGTTCATTAACAGTCAGTCAGTCAGTCATGGTGTGGTGTCTGTTGTTCATTAACAAGTCAGTCAGTCACGGTGTGGTGTCTGTTGTTCATTAACAAGTCAGTCAGTCATGGTGTGGTGTCTGTTGTTCATTAACAAGTCAGTCAGTCATGGTGTGGTGTCTGTTGTTCATTAACAAGTCAGTCAGTCATGGTGTGGTGTCTGTTGTTCATTAACAAGTCAGTCAGTCATGGTGTGGTGTCTGTTGTTCATTAACAAGTCAGTCAGTCATGGTGTGGTGTCTGTTGTTCATTAACAAGTCAGTCAGTCATGGTGTGGTGTCTGTTGTTCATTAACAAGTCAGTCAGTCATGGTGTGGTGTCTGTTGTTCATTAACAGTCAGTCATGGTGTGGTGTCTGTTGTTCATTAACAGTCAGTCATGGTGTGGTGTCTGTTGTTCATTAACAAGTCAGTCATGGTGTGGTGTCTGTTGTTCATTAACAAGTCAGTCAGTCATGGTGTGGTGTCTGTTGTTCATTAACAGTCAGTCAGTCAGTCATGGTGTGGTGTGTGTTGTTCATTAACAGTCAGTCAGTCATGGTGTGGTGTCTGTTGTTCATTAACAGTCAGTCAGTCATGGTGTGGTGTCTGTTGTTCATTAACAGTCCGTAGTAATCAGAGAGCAGAGCTGACCTCTCCACCCAAGCCTGTTTCTCTAACTCTGCTGAGATTAGCACGGCCTGCCTCTCATAACATTCCAGATGCCAGTTAATACTGGTCCGAACCGAGGCTTCTGCTCTATCCCCCTGCCGCTGGGTCACACATTACTACAACAGCCAGCCAGACTCATATCCCCATCTGATTGTCTGTGGGTTGCTATTTCTGGCTATCTGACTCTGTTTACTATGTTTGAATGCGTGTTTCTATTTGTATGGCTTTTCTATTGTACTAATGTGCCATGAATGTAATGTATGCCTGTCTCTCTGTCAGACTGATTGTCTGGAAGGGTATATGTTGTTCGTAGGTTATCTTTATGTATCTGTCTGTCTGAGCTCTGAGGTATTGTTAACCTGCAGGCTGCAGCCTAGTAACCCACGTGCCTCATCAGCCTCCAGTTAGTCTTGTCTGCCCCTTCTGCAAGACTCCTGACCTCTATCCCCTGAACCTTAACCCCTGACTTCTCCTGCACAAGCTCAAACATAAAGCCATGATAGGCCCTGCAGTGTCAGAGGTTTTTCGTTATGTACTGTATAGTCACATCTAGACAGATAAATCAGAGAAGGGTAATAAGCAGAACAATATGCAGTCTATTCTGGTCAACACAACCAGTTTAGTGTAACTTGTACTGAAATAGGAAAAATTGCAATATTGGCCGGGTCCTCTCTGTACCTTGTCTCTTATCTGAGCTGCATGCCACAGACCGAGGGGCTTTAAGCCTGTAATTGTCTTTACCCCAGGGGTATGGAGCCTGTCCCCCAGCCAGCCAGCCAGCCGAGACATTCATTCCCTCTCTGGACTGTCTGCTACTGCTGCCCCCTGTCTACCCCCACAAGGCATCGTGAAGTTGTAGGGGGCTGGAGACTGTAACAAATGAGTGTGAATGACTGTGTGATATGCTGGTCTGAGACATCCAGGAGTCCATCGTCGCTGACCCCTCAGACTCCCCACCGCTTTACAGCCTCATTTCTGAGCTGACCTGGACTGACCGTTCCCCCATCCATCCCCCAGACACCCGCTCAGCCCCGGGGGAAGAGAGCAGTCGGTAAACCCGGTGGAGCAGCAGGGAGCTGGGAGTCCCTCTGTCTTTCTTGTGCTATGACAGGGACTCTCTGTCTTACTTGATTTACTCGGTCTCGATTGATCTCTCTCGCTCCGTCTTTACTCTGTCTGTACCCCTCTCGTAATCTCTTTTCCTCTTCATCTACCCTCCAAGGCTCTCTCTTTCGTTGTTCAGCATGTCATGTTCTGCTCATATGTGTCATGGTGATCTACAAACATGCTACACACCAATATGGACAACATACCCCAGTCCCTGACACTGTTATAGTATGAGTCAAACCAACCTATTCAACTGACTTTGGGGAGAAAAAAAAGTAAAAATAAAATAGTGTGGTTTATCAGAGAAGGGAGTTATTTACTCATCTCTTTCTTCCTGTGTTTAGTTGGGAGGGATTACAGTGGGCCCAGACGGCCGGCTGGGAGTGAGAGCAGAGCGCTGATGGAGTTTACTCCCTGTCCCTGTTAGGAAACCCAGGAATAACCACCTCTCTCTCTCCCCCCCCTGCCCTGGACCCTGAGACAGTCTAAGATGGTCTGGGACAGCTGTGTTTACATACATACAGCAGGCCTGACTGTGCCGCCACTGCACGGCCCTGGCCCCCGGATTAATGTACTATCTGTTTAATAGAGAGAGAGAGACCTGTTGATAGAGAAGGACCTTTTTAACTGACTGATGGACTGTTAGGTCAGAGGTCAATGTTAACTCATGTTACTTCCTGTTATCATTACCACTCGACAATCAGTGCTATCCGGGATCCTTTGGATGTCCCTACCATAAACCCTTACCTTAACCCTAACCATAACCCTTACCTAACCCCAACCTTAACCTCTCTGGGAAATGTGGGACGCTACAACAAAAATCTCATAATTCAAATTTCTCACACATAAGTATTATATACCATTTTAAAGATAGACTTCTCGTTAATCCAACCACAGTGTCCGATTTCAAAAAGGCTTTACGGCGAAAGCATAGCATTAGATTATGTTAGGACAGCACCTAGACAAGAAAAACCACACAGCCATTTTCCAAGCAAGGAGAGGCGCACAAAAACCAGAAATACAGCTAAAATGAATCACTAACCTTTGATGATCTTCATCAGATGGCACTCATAGGACTTCATGTTACATATACATGTATGTTTTGCTCGATAAAGTTCATATTTATATCCAAAAACTCCATTTTACATTGGCGTGTAATGTTCAGAAATGTTTTACCTCCCAACACCTCTGGTGAATGAGCACATCAATTTACAGAAATACTCATCATAAACTTTGATAAAAGATACGTAGAGTATATTGAAGGTTTGTTGTTTTGTGAGGGTTGAACATCTGAAATCAGAATAGTAATACCTTTTAGTGTGAATTAGTTACAGCCGTTTTAGTGACCAGTGGTATTTTTCTTGAAATCTATGGAATGTTCCATTATCAGACACTTTCTTATCCAGATTGTATATTAAAACGCATATCTGAACATCTCATTCCAAAATCATGGCCATTAATATGTCCTCCCCTATGCCGCTATAACAGCCTCCACTCTTCTGGGAAGGCTTTCCAATAGATGTTAGAACTTTGCTGCGGGGACTTGCTTCCATTTAGCCACGAGCATTAGTGAGGTCAGGCACTGATGTTGGGCGATTAGGCCTGGCTCGCAGTCAGCATTCCACTTCATCCCAAAGGTGTTTGATGGGATTTTGGTCAGGGCTCTGTGCAGGCCAGTCATGTTCTTCAATACCGATCTCAACAAACCATTTCTGTATGGACCTCGCTTTATGCACGGGGGCATTGTCATGCTGAAACAGAAAAGGGCCTTCCCCAAACCTTTGCCACAAAGTTGGAAGCACAGAATCGTCTAGAATGTCATTGTATGCTGTAGCGTTAAGAGTTCCCATCACTGGGACTAAGAACCTAGCCCGAACCATGAAAAACAGCCCCAGACCATTATTCATACCTCCACCAAACTTTACATTTGGCACTATGTATTCGGGCCGGTAGCATTTTCCCGGCATCCACCAAACCCAGATGTGTCCGTCGGTCTGCCAGATGGTGAGGCGTAATTCATCACTCCAGAGAACGTGTTTCCACTGCTCCAGAGTCCAATGGCGGCGAGCTTTACACCACTACCTCCGACGTTTGATATTGCTCATGAGGACCTTAGGCTTGTGTGTGGCTGCTCAGCCATGAAAACCCATTTCATGAAGCTCCCGACGAACAGTTCTTGTGCTGATGTTGCTTCCAGAGGCAGTTTGGAACTCCAGTAGTGAGTTTTGCAACTGAGGATAGACTATGTTTTTACGCGCTTCAGCACTCGCCGGTCTCGTACTGTCAGCTTGTGGCCAACCACTTCGCGGCTGAGCCTTTGTTGCTCCTAAGACATTTCCCCTTCACAAGTGGGCAGAAATTTGACGAACTTGACTTGTTAGAAAGGTGGTATCTTATGACTGTGCTACATTGAAAGTCACTGAGCTCTTCAGTGAGGCCATTCTACTGCCAATGCTTGTCTATGGAGATTGCATGGCGGTGTGCTCGATTTTATACACCTGTCAGCAACGGCCGTGGCTGAAATAGCTGAATACACTAATTTCAAGTTGTGTCCACATACCTATGTACAGTTGAAGTCGGAAGTTTACATACACCTTAGCCAAATACATTTAAACTCAGTTTTTCACAATTCCTGAAAAATTCCCTGTCTTAGGTCAGTTAGGATGACCACTTTATTATAAGAATGTGAAATGTCAAAATAATAGTTGAGAGAGTGATTTATTTCAGCTTTTATTTCTTTCATCACATTCCCAGTGGGTCAGACATTCACATACACTCAATTAGTATTTGGTAACATTGCCCTTAAATTGTTTAACTTGGGTCAAACGTTTCAGGTAGCCTTCCACAAGCTTCCCACAATAAATTGGGTGAATTTTGGCCCATTCCTCCTGACAGAGCTGGTGTAACTGAGTCAGGTTTGCACATGCTTTTTCAGTTCTGCCCACACATTTTCTATGGGATTGAGGTCAGGGCTTTGTGATGGCCACTCCAATACCTTGACTTTGTTGTCCTTAAGCCATTTTGCCACAACTTTGGAAGTATGCTTGGGGTCATTGTCTATTTGAAAGACCCATTTGCGACCAAGGTTTAACTTCCTGACTGATGTCTTGAGATGTTGCTTCAATATATCCACATAATTTTCCTGCCTCATGATGCCATCTATTTTGTGAAGTGCACCAGTCCCTCCTGCAGCAAAGCACCCCCACAACATGATGCTGCCACCCCCGTGCTTCACGGTTGGGATGGTGTTCTTCGGCTTGCAAGCGTCCCCCTTTTTCCTCCAAACATAACGATGTTCATTATGGCCAAACAGTTCTATTTTCGTTTCATCAGGCCAGAGGACATTTCTCCAAAAAGTACTACCTTTGTCCCCATGTGCAGTTGCAAACCGTAGTCTGGCTTGTTTGTGCCAGTTTTGGAGCAGTGGCTTCTTCCTTGCTAAGCGGCCTTTCAGGTTATGTCGATATAGGACTTGTTTTACTGTGTATATAGATACGTTTGTACATGTTTCCTCCAGCATCTTCAAAAGGTCTTTGCTGTTGTTTTTTGATTGATTTGCACTTTTCGCACCAAAGTACGTTCATCTCTCGGAGAGAGAACGCGTCTCCTTCCTGAGCGGTATGACGGCTGCGTGGTCCCATGGTGTTTATACTTGCGTACTATTGTTTGTACAGATGAACGTGTTTCCTTCAGGCGTTTGGAAATTGCTCCCAAGGATGAACCAGACTTGTGGAGGTCTACCATTTGAGGTCTTGGCTGATTTCTTTTGATTTTCCCATGATGTCAAACAAAGAGGCACTGAGTTTGAAGGTAGGCCTTGAAATACATCCACAGGTACACCTCCAATTGGCTCAAATGATATCAATTAGCCAATCAGAAGCTTCTAAAGCCATGACATTATTTTCTGGAATTTGCTGTTTAAAGGCACAGTCAACTGAGTGTAATGTAAACTTCTGACCCACTGAAATTGTGATACAGTGAATTATAAGTGAACTAATCTGTCTGTAAACAATTGTTGGAAAAATTACTTGTGTCATGCACAAAGTAGATGTCCTAACCAACTTGCCAAAACTATAGTTTGTTAACAAGAAATGTGTGGAGTGGTTGAAAAAGGAGTTTTAATGACTTCAACTTAAGTGTATGTGAACTTCAGACTTCAACTGTAGGTGATGTTGTCTTCTGTGTAGCGTTATGTTGTTTGGTCTTCCCCTCTGTGTGTTTTGGGTTGAGACTGTGATTTTCCATGGGAGATGGTTGCTGTGCGGTAGGGAGCAGGGTCTGTGCGGTAGGGAGCAGGGTCTCACGGTCCTCAATAGAACCTCTCCTCTCCTGGTGAATCAAGTCAGTGTGGTCTGCTGACTGGTCCCCTTGGCGTCTGGCTCTTCTGAGCACTCTCCGCTGCAGCTGGAGACTACAGACTGGGGAAAATCCCCACAGTCTGTTCTTTCATCCCTTCAATCTAATGAGGAAGGTTCTGGAAAGAGTGGTGGGCCGTTGGAGAACGAGTCCTAACAGTGACCTAGTGTCCCAGACGGACCCTGTAGTAGCGCATTCAGCTGGAACCCTCTCCTCATCCTGCTGACTCTACACCTCATCTACCGTTCAGTTCATTTGTCTATTAGTTTGGATTATCAATTCCCCTGCTTATACTGATTATGGCATAGTTACGATTTATTGTAGATGCATTAAGTAGGTATATGTATTGGCCTGATATCCTTACACCTTCTTGTTCCTCTGAACACTTTGTTTGTATGTGTCTATGTGCGTGCGCTCAGGCTGTAACAGTGGCTGTGCTTCCTGCTGTGTCCCATGACATCAGGGCGTTCCATTTCATGTCAGCAAGCCATGACACTCACCATCTCAGATTGTTTTGAAATGGTTTCTGTAGTTAGAAACGGATAGGATAAACATTTCTTCAACATTATTTTGTTGAACGTCAATTTGAACTCTCACAAATCAAGCTAATTGATTGCATCCAAATAAATGTATAGAATTCATATAATATTCATATATATAAAACCCAACATCCGATTTGGACGAAACCACTTAGCAATACTCAGACGTGTGGAGTCCAAATAAATGGTCAAAAGCCACCCACAGACCCCCCCCCCCAACCCCACACCAAGCCCCCCCCCCCCCCCCCCCCCATCACCAAATTCACTGAGAATACATAGTATGAATAAAGAATACTCCAAGTCACAGCTTCAAACTACTTGTCAAACATAGAGAACTGATACTGCATACTGGCCTTTGTTTGTGGGCTTGGTTTGGGGAGGTTCGTGAATGGCTTTTGACCATTTATTTGGATTCCACATGTCTTAATCATTGTTAAGAGGTTTGGTCCAAATCGGATGCTGGGCCCTTTATTTATTTATTTATTTATTTATTTATTTATTTAATATCTTATGAATCCTATGAATTCAAATGGCCAATTTGAGTAAAAATAATATTTCAACAAAATAATGTTTCAGGAATGCTCATCTTATGTTTCTAACTACAGAAACTATTTCAGAATTGGAGATGGTGGGTGTCAAACCTCTTTCTTGTGCTTTCTGTGGTGGAACGAGACTGCTCAGCCTTCTACCAGATCCACCTCAGCAGAGAATAGCTATCATCTCATTTGTCACTACCTGCTGAGCACAGGCCAGCAGAGGTCACATGCCGGAGGGGGTGTGTGTCCATCCGTCCTCTGCGGAGGGTCATGAGAGTAGATTGAAGTTTTCATGGTGATTGAACAACCGAGGATAAAGGGCGTATCTGATTGAAGAGTTAAGCATGAGAGAATTAATACATTTTAGGGGCTATAATGGATGATTGGGCTGTAGAGGGTTAACCCCAGAATGTCCATGCTGTACAGATGGAAACCTGACTGACTGGAATGTGTGAGTGTGATGATGAATGACCAGTCTGTGGGTGGGTGGACAGTGGACTTTTCAGTCCCTTATGGGATGCTCAGAGCTGATCTGGGCACCATGGATAGGGCCCTGTTGGCCTATAGGTTCCTGGGCAGTCTGAATTGGCAGACAGCAGACTGGTAGCACCCTCTTCTGCCCACAGTTCCCTGGATGGAGCACAGACTCCTTCTTTGTTGACACAGGGGTGAATTGTATGGTAAAACCCTGTAATTTTACACATCTAAGACCCCTGGGCCCCTTCAGTCCTGCCCCAATCCCCCTGTCACCCCCTCTTCCCCACCCCAGTGCTTAGTGCTTACTCATGCCCACCCTGCAGACCCCCCTCTCTCGCTCCAGGGATGCACTCAACCAAATGGAACTGGACTCCCTGTTACCCCAATCTCCATGGTAATGGTCAATCAGAGACAGAATCCTGCCACCCTTATACCCTGTCATTAATTACCAACAATTCCCAGGTGCTCTGATGCAATGTTAGCCCGTGAAACCCAACAACATAGGTCCAGATGAAGTATAATATGATGGGTTTGGCGTTTATCGGTCTGTAGCAGGGTGATGTTATGTGTTGCACTCGTCACACAGGTGAATCACCTCAGGCAGGGTTTAGGAAACAATATACTCATGTTAGCCATAACCTGAGCCCACTCTTTGACCTTTCTGTTCTTCTACAATGTCTTAATTAAAGGAACCGCGTGGTCCTTGTCAGCCATGTCTCGGATGAACTTTGCCCTGAGAAGAGATATGTTATTTTCTGTCAGATTGAATCATGGCAAAAGACCCATGCTATCGCAATGGGATGTAATGCTATTCTCTCAGCATCCAGGAGTCCTGAGCGCCGGTTGGTTGGCAGAGAGGACCATGTTTGATTTGAGCAACCGCAGTATACAGAACTCCAGTCCTGTCCAACGTCATGTGTTTATATGTTTTGACAACGTTGGATTTATCTGTTTTTTAACTCCGCTTTATTTCAACTGAAGTTGGTCTTTGCATTTGTGAGGAAATATGTGGTTGAAAGAAATGCCTGCTGCCTTTTCCTTTGACGGGGGGAGGGGTTCACTTTTGTTGTTCTTGGAATCAATGGCTATGAAATGAAAGTCTTCTGTGGAGAGCTTTCTGGGGGCAGCCCCCCTGCTACCTTCCTACCCCCTCACAGTGTGATTGACAGATGGACACAGACGGGGGGAGATGTCTGCTAGGGTCTGGAAATGCTTAAATATCCTTCTATCCCTCCCTCCTATATCTCTCTTCATCCCCAATTTGTTTCAAAAGGCTACCTCCTTTCTCCCTCCCACTCTGCGCCTCCTCTCAAACGTTAGTTTGACCGGAGCGATGTAGATGGGTGGCCAGGCAAAAGGGATGGAGCTCTGAGAGCTGTGTGATTGACAGCTGGCTGACACATCATCCAACATACACTGATCCTTCCAGACACACACGTACTCACACCCATTTCCCTAAAATTACACCAGCGCTAAGACTGAGTGTGTGTGTACATATTTTTGTGTTTGAGATTCACTCTTTCTTTTTTTTCGTTTATAGCCTGATTGGTGTCATGTGGGGATTGGTAGATATGGGTCCCCTCATTGTATTCCAGAGGGATGAATCTGGTTCCTGAAGTGTAAATGAAGACCATATAACCGCATACTGTCAGATCTCCTGTTTCTGTGAAGGATCAGTACTAACTCCGAACCCAGACCAGAGTTGCCTTCAGCAGTAAATATCTCTCTATTGTCATAACCAAGGCAGTCATCTGAATGTTATAAAGGTCTGAGAACAATGGTCAAAGCACTGGACATGTTTATCGATAACACATGTAAAACCCTAAAGCATGGTTAGTTAGAATGTATGATGCTTTTCATGACTATTTAACAATGATAACACAAGGTCAGGTAAGGTTGGAGTATAGGTAGAACTCTGAGCAGGGTTATAATGCTGAACATGGTTAAAGATACTGTCAAACTAAGTGAGTTTTTCCATCGTCTGCCCTGATGGTTTGCATTGTAAAAGCAAACTACGCCATACTTTATACAACTGGAAAAATACACTCGGAAACACATGTAGGCAAAACCTCACTTGTTTCTCCATGTTTCCCCCTCTAGCTTTCATCTGTGGAAAACTCAATTGCTTCGTCTCTCTCTGCCTATTGTTCTGACTAGATGGACACGTGTGGGCCTGTTTGTACCAGTGTTGTTTTCATGAAAATGGCAAAAGGAATGAAAGTAACCCAAAACGAGCCCTGACGCCAAACCGCTAATTATGAGTGGGTTTGGTTAGGGTGGACGAGAGGGGGTTAAGGAGGGGGAGTGGGGTGGCTCATACGCCTGCCATATTCTCGCTCTGTCTCTGCCTCTCTCTTTCTGCCTCTCTGTCTCTCTCTTAGTGACAGTTCAGTGTGATACTAAAGGTGAGTCAGGGGCAACATCACATTAGTTGGGATTTGATAATGGAGCTGGTGATGGTATTAGGGGATAGGATTGGTAAATGGGCCTAAAAGCTGTTTTACAACAGAAACCAGTTATATTCTTCATGCTCTTACGAGGTCATTACAGACATGATCCATATTCTCTCATTCAATTTAATTTAAAGGCTTTATTGGTATGGGAAACATATGTTTACATTGCTAAAGCAAGTGAAATATGTAATATATATCTCTTACACACACATACAGTGCCTTGCAAAAGTATTCATCCCCCTTGGAGTTTTTCCTATTTTGTTGCATTACAACCTATAATTTAAATGTATTTTTATTTGGATTTCATGTAATGGACATACACAAAATAGTCCAAATTGGTGAAGTGAAATGAAAAATATAACTTGTTTAAAAAAATTCCGAAAAAAAAACAGCAAAAGTGGTGTGCGCATATGTATTCACCCCCTTTGCTATGAAGCCCCTAAATAAGAACTGGTGCGACCAAATACCTTCAGAAGTCATATAATTTATTAGATTGCACACAGGTGGACTTTATTTAAGTGTTGCATGATCTGTCACATGATTTCAGTATATATACACCTGTTCTGAAAGGCCCCAGAGTCTGCAACACCACTAAGCAAGGGGCACCACCAAGCAAGCGGCACCATGAAGACCAAGGAGCTCTCCAAACAGGTCAGGGACAAAGTTGTGGAGAAGTACAGATCAGGGTTGGGTTATAAAAAATATTAGAAACTTTGAACATCCCACGGAGCACCATTAAATCCATTATTAAACAACAAACCTGCCAAGATAGGGCCGCTCACCAAAACTCACGGACCAGGCAAGAAGGGCATTAATCAGAGAGGCAACAAAGAGACCAAAGATAACCCTGAAGGAGCTGCAAAACTCCATAACGGAGATTGGAGTATCTGTCCATAGGACCACTTTAAGCCGTATACACCACAGAGCTGGGCTTTACGGAAGAGTGGCCCGAAAAAAGACATTGGTTGAAGAACAAAAATAAGCAAACGCATTTGGTGTTCGCCAAAGGCATGTGGGAGACTCCCCAAACATATGGAAGAAGGTACTCTGGTCAGATGAGACTAATATTGAAATGTTTGGCCATCAAGGAAAATGCTATGTCTGGCACAAACCCAACACCTCCCATCACCCCGAGAATACCATCCCCACAGTAAAGCATGGATGTTGCAGCATCATGATGTGGGGTTGTATTTCATCGGCAGGGACTGGGAAACTGGTCAGAATTGAATGAATGATGGATGGCGCTAAATACAGGGAAATTCTTGAGGGGAAACCTGTTTGTCTTCCAGAGATTTGAGACTGGGACGGAGGTTCACCTTCCAGCAGGACAATGACTCTAAGCACACTGCTAAAGCAACACTCGAGTGGTTTAAGGGGAAACTTTAAATGTCTTGGAATGGCCTAGTCAAAGCCCAGACCTCAATCCAATTGAGAATCTGTTGTGTGGCTTAAAGATTGCTGTACACCAGCGGAACCCATCCAACTTGAAGGCACTGAAGCAGTTTTGCCTTGAAGAAAGGGCAAAGATCCCAGTGGCTATATGTGCCAAGTTATAGAGGCATACCCCAAGAGACTTGCAGCTGCAATTGCTGCAAAAGGTGGCTCTACAAAGTATTGACTTTGGGGGGGTGAATAGTTATGCACGCTGAAGTTTGTTTCACAAGAAAAAATATTTTGCATCTTCAAAGTGGTTGACATGTTGTGTAAGTCAAATGATACAAACCCCCCAAAAATCAATTTTAATTCCAGGTTGTAAGGCAACAAAATATTAAAAATGCCAAGGAGTGAATACTTTTGCAAGCCACTGTATGTCCCTGTGTTTTATGTATGATGGCTGTGTTTTAAGAGAGCTGTGTTATGAACATAATAGGCCAACAGCTGAGTTGTCTGCTCTGTTCCTCTCCTCTTATCATGGCGGGAGGGAGTTGTCTGTAGCTGAAAGCCTTTGACATGAAGACGATATATGTGCATAATGTGTTTGTGAGCTGATGTGTGTATGGGTGGCCTTGTATGTGTTAGAAAAGTGTAATCTAGTGTTCTGTAGCAGGCACCCGTTGGTTGAATGTTAGATGTTTTTCAACCAGTGACGGTGTAGGTCTCCAATGTACTCTGACTTGCTAGGCTTATGCTCTGGAATACTGAGATCAGTGAACATGCACACGCCCTTCAACAATGTAAAAGTCATCAGTTCAGTGGTCTAGTCAGATTTTGACACCACCACATTGTACAGTATCTTCTGGTGGGTGCTCTAACCACTGTTCCACATCCTGCTCATTATAGTACACATATCAAAGTGCAGAATCCACACTGTATTCTGCAGGTTTGCATATCTGAAGTCTGCTAACTCATCCATTCTACCAGTCCTCTGTTCAGCAGGGCTGTTCCTACTTTCACTTTCAGTTTTTCCACCAACTTTTGATCTCTCCATCTCTCTTTTGATCTCTCTTTTGATCTCTCCATCTCTCATTTCCCAGAATATCTCCCCTATCTGTGTCTGGATTGGTAGCAGACATCCAGGATGGAGAGAGAGGTGGAGAGACACCTCTTTCCTCAGGCACTTCCTTGCGGTGCTTGGCTATGGTCTTATTATTTTGTTATGGTCCGTCTATGGTCTAGCTCTTTTGATACGGTCCTAACTCAACCCTGTATGGCAGACCAATGTAAGATACAGCAGGATGCTAGAGAGGGAGAGTGAAGGAGACGGGTGATTGAAGAAGGGAGTGATTGAAAGAAAATAGTAATGTAGAGATACAGTGAACAAAATATTTCAAAGATAAGATCGGTAAAGAAAGGTTTGGAAGCAAAACATAGAGGTAAAAGTTGATGGAGGAGATTCATGTTGATGGGACCATGTAGGTTGGTCTGCCTGGGTTATCAGCCCAGTTCCCAGTGGAGTAAAAGGGAGCGGGGAGCTCTCAGTTCTTTCCATAACAGGGTGTCGTTTTATTGCGCTTGTTTAGGGGCTGAAGTTTGTAGTGTTGTTGAAGGCTGGACGAGGCATTAGTGATGTGTTTACCATCTGGTCAGGAAGTGAGATGACCAGGGAGGATGAGCATACTTTTTCACGGTATGGAGAGGAAGAGGGTGGAAGGGGTGGTTGTAGTCTGAATATTGACATTTATACAATCAGAATGTCAGAAAACTCCCACAAACAGCACTGTTCTATCCCAAGCTGTTATTCTGAGAGAAGGCTACATACATCTTTAATATCAATTCAGAGGCACTGAGAAACCACCATTTAGAAAACAGCTGCACATATTCTGAACCTCTGCAGTACTTTCTATTCATTTACAGTAGAAACAAGTCAGAACTCACAATATAATATATCAGAAAAACGACTGCTAGAAAAGATTCAGGAATTGTGAGAAACACAGCCAATCTGTTGAGTTTGGCTATTGAGGAGGATGCTTGATGGAGAAGCTGCTCTCTCTCTTGGTGTGTGAGGGGTCACAGGGAGTGACACAAGAATTCTGGGAAATGTAGGTGATCCGTTAAACGGCAGGGAGAGGAGAAGGGGAGGGCTAGGCTGTTTACCCTGGCTGACTGTCTCCACCCCCAATCCCTGCCACCAGAGCCATTCTCCTAATCACACACACAGGCTTTCCTGTGAAGCCTTGGCTGGATTCATTAGAGATGTGTTATTGTAGTTGTGAGTTATTGTAGCTCTCAGTAATCATAAGATATATCTACAATAAACTCAGTTATCATTGCTGGAATAGGAATTCTTATCTTCCCAGACTGGGAGGAGAGAGAGACTCCGGGTCAGTGTGGTCTGGATGGAATAGAATCGCACCCTGAGAAGCAGCGATAGGAAGGATGAGGTAGAGGGAGACATAGAAAGAGGTTTAATGAGCTGGAAATAGATAGAGGTAGGGAGAACATTTGAGAGAGACACACAGAGGTAGAGAGAATACTGCGTGGCTGGTTATTACTAGCTGCGTGGCTGGTTATTACTAGCTGCGCGGCTGGTTATTACTAGCTGCGTGGCTGGTTATTACTAGCTGCGCGGCTGGTTATTACTAGCTGCGCGGCTGGTTATTGCTAGCTGCGCGGCTGGTTATTGCTAGCTGCGCGGCTGGTTATTGCTAGCTGCGCGGCTGGTTATTGCTAGCTGCGCGGCTGGTTATTGCTAGCTGCGCGGCTGGTTATTGCTAGCTGCGCGGCTGGTTATTGCTAGCTGCGCGGCTGGTTATTGCTAGCTGCGCGGCTGGTTATTGCTAGCTGCGCGGCTGGTTATTGCTAGCTGCGCGGCTGGTTACTGCTAGCTGCGCGGCTGGTTACTGCTAGCTGCGCGGCTGGTTACTGCTAGCTGCGCGGCTGGTTACTGCTAGCTGCGCGGCTGGTTACTGCTAGCTGCGCGGCTGGTTACTGCTAGCTGCGCGGCTGGTTACTGCTAGCTGCGCGGCTGGTTACTGCTAGCTGCGCGGCTGGTTATTGCTAGCTGCGCGGCTGGTTATTGTATTGCTAGCTGCGCGGCTGGTTATTGTATTGCTAGCTGCGCGGCTGGTTATTGTATTGCTAGCTGCGCGGCTGGTTATTGTATTGCTAGCTGCGCGGCTGGTTATTATTGTGTGTTGGCTCTGGGAAAGTTTGTCCTGTGGAGACCAGGATGGATGTGTGTGTTTGTATTGTTCTGTTTTGCTGTGTGTGTGTGTGTGTGTGTGTGTGTGTGTGTGTGTGTGTGTGTGTAGAGCGAGTGTCAGCAGACATGGGATTGTGTTTATACACACACACACACACACACACACAAAGACCAATCCGCTGTGCATCCATCAGCCTGTCACACTGTCTCCAACCTGACTAACCCATGTAAACACACTCCCTCTGCAGAGAGGGATTATTTGTTTTCCCTTTTGTACTTCAACCATTTGCACATCATTACGACACTTAAATTGAATTGAGAGAGGGAGCAAGACTCTCAAACATGAAATATGTACACACACTCTTAGCGCTGGTGTAATTTTAGGGAAATGGGTGTGAGTACGTGTGTGTCTGGAAGGATCAGTGTATGTTGGATGATGTGTCAGCCAGCTGTCAATCACACAGCTCTCAGAGCTCCATCCCTTTTGTCTGGCCACCCAGCTACATCGCTCCGGCCAAACTAACCTTTTTGGAATTGCCTCCCTCCCTTACGATTTCTAGAATGCAAACACATTCTGACTAATGACCAGTGAAATCTGCCCTCTCTATGAGGGTGTGCTTGTTTGTCATTGTGAAAATCTGGCTCTCGTTATGACTCGATGGGCTTCTGTTTTGGCTGGCCCAGGGGTGGGAGGGGTGGAAATATTTGAGGTGTGTCCTTAAAAACCATATGCCGATTTCAGTGAGCACAACTAGGGTTAATTAAAAACGACCAGAAGCTGATTGGTTATGGCATTGGTTTTGCCAGCGGAGGCCCACACCGTAGCCTGAACTATCAAATCACGGGAATTCCTATTGCTGTCTGTGTTGCTGAATCGGCCTGTTTGTTTACCTTTCTCAAAGTCACTACTGGTCAAATCAACAGCCATGGAAGTCTATACAGTTGAAGTCGGAAGTTTACATACACTTAGGTTGGAGTCATTAACTAGTTTTTCAACCACTCCACAAATTTCTTATTAACAAACTATACTTTGTGCATGACACAAGTAATTTTTCCAACAATTGTTTACAGATTATTTCACTTATAATTCACTGTATCACAATTCCAGTGGGTCAGAAGTTTTCATACACTAAGTTGACTGTGCCTTTAAACAGCTTGGAAAATTCCAGAAAATGATAGAAGCTTCTGATAGGCTAATTGACATCATTTGAGTCAATTGGAGGTGTACGTGTGGATGTATTTCAAGGCCTACCTTCAAACTGACATCATGGGAAAATCAGAAGAAATCAGCCAAGACCTCAGAAACAAAATTGTAGACCTCCACAAGTCTGGTTCATCCTTGGGAGCAATTTCCAAACGCCTGAAGGTACCACGTTCATCTGTACAAACAATAGTATGCAAGAAAAACACCATGGGACCACGCAGCCGTCATACCGCTCAGGAAGGAGACACGTTCTGTCTCCTAGAGATGAAGGTACATTCGTGGCCAAAAGTTTTGAGAATGACACAAATATTAATTTCCACAAAGTTTGCTGCTTCAGTGTCTTTAGATATTTTTGTCAGATGTTACTATGGAATACTGAAGTATAATTACAAGCATTTCATAAGTGTCAAAGGCTTTTATTGACAATTACATGAAGTTGATGCAAAGAGTCAATATTTGCAGTGTTGACCCTTCTTTTTCAAGACCTCTGCAATCCATCCTGGCATGCTGTCAATTAACTTCTGGGCCACATCCTGACTGATGGCAGCCCATTCTTGCATAATCAATGCTTGGAATTTGTCAGAATTAGTGGGTTTTATATTGTCCACCCGCCTCTTGAGGATTGACCACAAATTCTCAATGGGATTAAGGTCTGGGGAGTTTCCTGGCAATGGACCCCCAAAGAAATCAATGTTTTGTTCCCCGAGCCACTTAGTTATCACTTTTGCCTTATGGCAAGGTGCTCCATGCTGGAAAAGGCATTGTACATCACCAAACTGTTCCTGGATAGTTGGGAGAAGTTGCTCTCGGAGAATGGGTTGGTACCATTCTTTATTCATGGCTGTGTTCTTAGGCAAAATTGTGAGTGAATCCACTCCCTTGGCTGAGAAGCAACCCCACACATGAATGGTCTCAGGATGCTTTACTGTTGGCATGACACAGGACTGATGGTAGTGCTTACCTTGTCTTCTCCGGACAAGCTTTTTTCCGGAAGCCCCAAACAATCGGAAAGGGGATTCATCAGAAAAAATGACTTTACCCCAGTCCTCAGCAGTCCAATCCCTGTACCTTTTGCAGAAAATCAGTCTGTCCCTGATGCTTTTCCTGGAGAGAAGTGGCTTCTTTGCTGCCCTTCTTGACACCAGGCCATCCTCCAAAAGTCTTTGCCTCACTGTGCGTGCAGATGCACTCACACCTGCCTGCTGCCATTCCTAAGCAAGCTCTGCACTGGTGGTGCCCCGATCCCGCAGCTGAATCAACTTTAGGAGACGGTCCTGGTGCTTGCTGGACTTTCTTGGGTACCCTGAAGCCTTTTTCACAACAATTGAACCGCTCTCCTTGAAGTTCTTGATGATCCGATAAATGGTTGATTTGGGTGCAATCTTACCGGCAGCAATATACTTGTCTGTGAAGCCCTTTTTGTGCGAAGCAATGATGACAGCACATGTTTCCTTGCAGTTAACCATGTTTGACAGAGGAAGAACAATGATTCCAAGCACCATCCTCCTTTTGAAGCTTTCAGTCTGTTATTCGAACTCAATCAGCATGACAGAGTGATCTCCAGCCTTGTCTTCATCAACACTCACACCTGTGTTAATGAGAGAATCACTAACATGATGTCAGCTGGTCCTTTTTTGGCAGGGCTGAAATGCAGTGGAAATGTTTTTGGGAGATTCAGTTAAATTGCATGGCAAAGAGGGACTTTGCAATTAATTGCAATTCATCTGATCATTCTTCATAACATTCTGGAGTATATACAAATTGCCATCATACAAACTGAGGCAGCAGACTTTGTGAAAATTGATATTTGTGTCATTCTCAAAACTTTTGGCCACGACTGTACTTTAGTGCGAAAAGTGCAAATCAATCCCTGAACAACAGCAAAGGGCCCTGTGAAGATGCTGGAGGAAACGGGTACAAAAGTATCTATATCCACAGTAAAACAAGTCCTATATCGACATAACCTGAAAGGCCGCTCAGCAAGGAAGAAGCCACTGCTCCAAAACCTCCATAAAAAAGCCAGACTACGGTTTGCAACTGCACATGGGGACAAAGATCGTACTTTTTGGAGAGATGTCCTCTGGTCTGATGCAACAAAAATAGAACTGTTTGGCCATAATGAACATCGTTATGTTTGGAGGAAAAAGGGGGAGGCTTGCAAGCCGAAGAACACCATCCCAACCGTGAAGCACGGGGGTGGCAGCATCATGTTGTGGGGGTGCTTTGCTGCAGGAGGGACTGGTGCACTTCACAAAATAGATGGCATCATGAGGAAGGAAAATTATGTGGATATATTGAAGCAACATCTCAAGACATCAGTCAGGAAGTTAAAGCTTGGTCGTAAATTGGTCTTCCAAATGGACAATGACCCCAAGCATACTTCCAAAGTTGTGGCAAAATTGCTTAAGGACAACGAAGTCAAGGTATTGGAGTGGCCATCACAAAGCCGTGACCTCAATCCTATAGAAAATGTGTGGGCAGAACTGAAAAAGCATGTGCGAGCAAGGAGGCCTACAAACCTGACTGTTACACCAGCTCTGTCAGGAGGAATGGGCCAAAATTCACCCAACTTATTGTGGAAAGCTTGTGGAAGGCTACCCGAAACGTTTGACCCAAGTTAAACAATTTAAAGGCAATGCTACCATATACTAATTGAGTGTATGTAAACTTCTGACCCACTAGGAATGTGATGAAAGAAATTAAAGCTGAAATAAATAATTCTCTCAACTATTATTCTGACATTTCACATTCTTAAAATCAAATGGTGATCCTAACTTACCTAAGACAGGGAATTTTTACTAGAATTAAATGTCAGGAATTGTGAAAAACTGAGTTTAAATGTATTTGGCTAAGGTTTATGTAAACTTCTGACTTTAACTGTATGTATTTGGGAAAAGTAACAAGGAGTGGACATTCACCTTTTTGTTTTTTATTAGATATTTTTTCAAGTTTAGACGTTTACTTTGTCTTAGATCTAATATTATATGCCCACGGGGAGCAATTATGGTGCCTCTGTAACTGCATTTAGACAGCCTATTTAAAACAAGTTGTTGTATTAGAATTTGATTATAATTATTCATTGTCTTTTTAGTTCATATCATTAGTGAATTTAATCTTGCTAATTGACAACGTATAGCATGTCCATGGCTCAGACATAAGCCTACTGTAAAATGCATTATATCAGTGCAAATGCTATGCAATTACTGTTCAAAAACATGTTCCAAATATTTAGCAAATATGAGATTGGCCTACATTGTCTTATTTTGATTCTGTAAGCTATTTAACAAACTGGGCATTAATGGACTAACATTCAAATTGGAGTTGATGACAAGGCAATATATGACTGTTAATACACAACTTAAAGCAGCCCCGTATTTAGCCGTGGAGCACGTTCTGATTGGCCAGTGAGGGGTCAAATCTCGACACACTTTCAACTTGCTTATTCATCAAAATCCAACCCTTTCGCACTACTGAGCCCAAAATTCTGGTTCTGAGAATTGAAAAAAATATTTCTGATACCACCGAACCTATAGCTCTATCACCAGCACTTAGATGTACCATTGCACCAGGTTTGTTAAAATAGAGCCCAATGTGTGTTTGTCTTTGTGAAAGTGGCAGTCTGTGTGTGTTGCTCATGGTGAAAACTGCCGTGTGTGTGTTGCTCATGGTGAAAACAGCCCTCTTTGTGTGTGTGTGTGTGTGTGTGCGCCTTCTGTGGTCCGACTCAGCGGTGTTTTGGTGGAACTGCGTCGTTCCAACCAGTCTGTGTTAGCAGCACGCTAGCAGGGACGCTAACAGAGGTGTGCTGTGTGTACAGAAAGCCGCTCTTAGATTACCTACAGAAAAAGCTTTCTCTTAATGCTCTGCTGCCTGCGATACACTAACTGCAGCATGCTGTGACTGATGTGTTTACTGTGCTGGTTTGGGAGGAACATGTCTTTACACGCTTGTTAATGATTGTAATTCTGGCCTTCCATGTATTGAAGCTTAAACCATCAAGTGTAGGTGTTGAGTTTCAAAAGACATTACCAACTTTTTTAGAGTGGATTTGTCAACTGCCAGAGGAGCATTTATTTTGACCTTGCCTGTTTAACCCAACCGTTTTAGGGGCTTGACCGTTTTCTTAACAGGACTTTTACTTTGAAAAGAGCCACCCCCCCCGCTGCGGCTTCTATTTCGTAACATTTCTTCTTTTCTTTCCATTCTTTTGTGTGAAAAGTGGCTTTCCAGTAAAAAGGATGAATAACGGAGAGTATATGTCTGTACTCGTTTATCATGCGGTGCCCTTTGATTAATGCTTTCATTATGCATGTACGTGTGTGTCGGCATCATCCGCTGCCTGTTTTCTCTCTGTTAAAACCAAATACCTCTGCTGTCAGTATGCAGGCCCACGGTGAAGAATCATGATGATAATAATAATGAACTCATAAATATGAGTTTTATGAGTCACCTCACTGCTGCGGTCACCGGCGATCGCACCCCCTTTTCACCAAGGTGATAACATCTCTCTCTGTTCTCTCTCTCTCTCCTCTCTCTCTCTCTCTCTCTCTCTCTCTCTCTCTCTCTCTCTCTCTCTCTCTCTCTCTCTCTCTCTCTCTCTCTCTCTCTCCTCTCTCCTCTCTCTCTCTCTCTCTCTCTCTCTCTCTGTTTTCTCTCTCTCTCTCTCTGTTTTCTCTCTCTCTCTCTCTCTCTGTTCTTCTCTCTCTCTCTCTCTCTCTCTCTCTCTCTCTCTCTCTCTCTCTCTCTCTGTTTTCTCTCTCTCTCTCCGTTTTCTCTCTCTCTCTCTCTCTGTTTTCTCTCTCTCTCTCTCTCTCTCTTCTCTCTTTCTCTCCCAAAGCCCAGTACAGTAAATCCTGAATCATAAGTCCTGAGTCTTTGGATTTTTCTGTTTTTCACAATCGTTTACTTTTTCCCATTGATGACATTGAGCAAGAAGTTTGTGTTAAAGTTTGTAAAAAAAACTACATTGTAGGACTTTTTGTTGACTCATTGTTCATCCCCTAATTCTCTCCCACAGT